>NC_136511.1:65285010-65305010 GCF_053919585.1 Euprymna scolopes
ATTATTGTGGTTTGAAGGCCCCAAAACCAAATAACAAAATAAAAAGAATTAACAAAAAGTCCGAAAAAACAGAACCGAGAATTTATCGGTCATTATTGTAACTAGCTTGTTTCCATGCCTATCCATTAATTCCATAATACATATATATATATATATATATATATATATATATATATATATATGTGTGTGTGTGTGCGTACAAACAAATAAATAAATTTATATATATTATATATATATATAGTCATCCACATACAGTATTGTTTCACTGTATTACAGCTCATCAGTGCAGCTAGACTAGCAACTACCTTGGCCTTCGGGACAAGATCAAAGTGTAGTATCTGTTCCGGCAGATGCTGCACTTAAGATAATTTGTACCAGTCAATGGAGGGGAAACCCTCTATACTGGGACAATTATTATTTTTGGTAACCAGAGTGCCCCCTTTTTGCCTACTTTTAGGGGAGCTGGTTTTTACCTCACATTAAAAACGGCCTTGTGCCTAATTTGCTCAGTGGGGGAGCAAATAAATACCATCTGTTCCAGCAGATACTGCAAGCTATGACTAGCAAAGACCAGATGTGGGGGAAACCCCACATGCCTGACCTTTAACCAGCTCCCATTTCCCACCTCTCGGGAGCTGGTCCCCTTTTTCCCTTCCCCCTCCCTTCACTCCTCACATTAAAAATCGGCCTTGTGCCTAATTTGCTCGGTGGGGGAGCAAATAAATACCATCTGTTCTTCAGATGCCGCACTTCAATTTCTTGTTCTCTGTCAGTGGAGGAGAAATCCTTCACGACTGAGGCAATTTTTATTTTTGTTCCTTTTCTCCACGTTAAAAAACGACCCTGGTGTCTAACTGTCCTGTGGGGAGACATTGTAAATAGGAACTACCTTAAACCAGGATTGAAACTCGACCGGTTAGTTTACAGTAAGTGCTTCTCACCATTAGACAATTTGGCTGCTACTAAGATGGGTATGCGAAATTACAATGTTTAAAGTTAATATATATATATATATATATATATATATATATATATATATATATATAGGATAGATAGATAGATAGATAAAATTAACTTAAAACGAATATTCTTTTCAAAAGTGCTCAATACAGGGTAGAGATTTATAAATACACACTATTATAAACATTTAAAATGGTCTACGTCAATGAAATTACATTTCAGCAAGATAAATATTCTATTCTAAATGCCTATATAATATATATATATATATATATATATATATATATATATATATATACCTCCATCTCGTATATATGTAAGAGAGAAGAAGAGAGAGATGTGTGTGAAAGCACGCATTTGAAAAATCTTCCACCAATCATCTTTGACACACCTAACATACGACTTAATACCAAACACACTCCCACCACCACCCTAGCACATTCAGCCACTTTATCCATCCACCTTATTGGCTTGCCTCTCTTTTGCTACCACTTCTAGCGTTTTTGTATATTTAATCTGACTGTTTAATAAATCTTTATTTTTGACAAAGTTTCATAACTGAAACGAAATATCGAATCAATGTAAACATGACTTATTTTTTCTGTTTTATTTAGCCTGTTCTTTATTATTTTATTCCTATGTACAAAAATTCTGTTTGATATTTATTCCTTCATACATATATAGCTCAGGCTATATATTAGATGATCTTTTTTTTAATGCCCGTTTTGCATTTTGTATTATTTTTTGAGCTTTCGACTTAGTTAAGTTGTATTTTGCAGGAATATTTCGATCAAATACAAGTAGATCCGTTTTAATTTGTTTTATTTGGATGTTATTCTCACAACGCTTTTGACCGATGTAACTTCAGACCTTCTTGTTAAAATCAGAATGTTTAATGTCGAACTCAAGACTCTGTACAGAAGTATCCCACTTAATTTAATTGATTATAACTTGTATATATTATTTGGATTTTAACTTAATTTAATTGATTATAACTTGTATATATTATTTAGATTTTTTTTTTCGCACTTCTGTTATCTTGAGTGTCATTTTCAATGTTTCTGAATTTTTGAGATGAGGATTGGTTTTTTGTATCATTTGTATTCTTCAGACTACTGTTCTCATCTTGATTGTTATTCTTCACAACTTTTCAGTCAATGTAACTTGTCGAACTCTAGAATCTTTCTGCCAAACTCAGAAATCTGCACAGAATTTCGAACAGAATTTTCTATTTAATCCACACGGGGTGCATGTTCTCGTTCCTTCAGCCATAACTGGGTAGTAGTCCTAAGTAATTTGTAATTTTATTTTTGAGTGAAAATAACATTCAAGGCAAGAACAGTAATCTGAAGAATTCAAATAAAATGAATAATCAATCCTCATGTGAAAAAAAAAAACGGATATAAATTGCTTTTAAATTTTTCAACTTAAAGACACAAGGATTTGTTAATGATTTTCCAATTCCTCTGTAGGATGACTATAGTTTGTCGAAAGCTTAAAAAAAAATATAGAATGAAGACATGATTTTCAAAAAGCCTTTTATGTGTTATAGGCAGCCGAGAAGAGAGTATACCAGATGAAGAAAGAATGCATTTACCAAAGATTGAGAGAAAGAAAGAAGTTGCTTGTGTAGATTGGTGATCTTTCAAACAAACACATTTCAGGTGAAAACATTATTACATACTTAGGTGTCATGGTGAAATTCAAATAAAATCTAAAACTTATGAAAAATGAGCCAGTAGAAAAATAATTCCCATTAAAAATACATTTTATCGAATTAACAAGTTTTATATATTATTTAATTGGAATTCGTTATTAGGTATTGTTTATTAATTTATTTATTGCGGACTATTATCCTAGTTTTTTTTTTTTTAATTGTTATTGTATGATGTTTCGGCCAACTATTTCTCTGGCCTTTGTTAGGTAGTAACCGCGACAGGATAGGAACTCCGAATCTCCTAACTTCACAATCAGCAATTACTGCCTTCCAGAGTTATTTCATCTTACCACTTTTTCCCACCTGATGAAGGCTAGAGGAATAGTTGGTCGAAACGTCATGAAACAACAACTAAAAAAACAACAAAAAAAAAAAAACAAAGAAAAAAAAAGAGGATATAGTCCGCAATAAATAAATTAACAAGTTTTGTTGTATGTTTTAATATGAAAGAGCTGTGCAACGAACTGCCTTATCTCCCTGGACTTAAAATGGTTTTTAATTGAATTATGAATCCTCCATTTTGTGTATGATTTTTTTTTGTTAAATATGCATCTAGTACATTTTCTTGGTTGGTTGTTTTTGTTTTACAGCATATCAACCCTTTTCAGGTTATTTAATGCTGAATCCAGTGATTTTGAAGAAAATTTTTTTAATAGAATATATTTGTTTTTTCTTTTTCAAGTCGGTTTCTATTTAACCCATATCTGGGACCCTAAAAGGTACTACTACTCTGGGTCAGAGTGGACCTGGGAGCAATGGCAATTAAGGGGTGGCTTCATACTCCCTGAAGCCCGCAAGCTGGGGCCTCACCATCGGATATAGTTTAAGGTCATATCCAGGACCGAGTACATTTTCTATTGGATAATTTTTCATTTTTTTTTTTTTTTTTTTTTTAATTTGTACTAATTTCACCATGACATGGGAGTATGTAATAACGTACTCACCTTAAATGCATTGGGGGGGGGGGAAATCACCAAAATAAACATGCACCAGAAAGAAAGAGGGCACCCGCTAAAAGACTGTAAGAAGAAAGAGAAAATACCTATAAACCAAGAAAACAAAATTTGAACATTTTACGTACCAACCGTGTGGAGAATATTTCAGGGGCAACTAAAAAGATAAAAGCAGGAATATAAAATCACTGTGTCTTTCTTATTTCGTGAAAAAGAAAAAAAGAAATCCTTCGTAGCCACGAAAGTAAGATTCATTCTTTTTTTTTATTTTAAGGAATATTAAAATAAAATTAAAAATTTTCAAAATTATAATTTATAATAATAAAAAAAAAACTTCAGTAAAAAAGAAAAAAAAAAAAAATGGGTAGCAAACGATTTTCACAGCTTAGGGTGTGTATTGCCAGTCTACAAGAAACTGGATTTTCTAGATCAGAAAATCTGTGTTTATTTTTTAATATATAATGAGGTAACTCTTAATATAGATGGACAAAGACAACACGGCTGATCTAGAGGAGTAAATCTTGATAAACAATCCTGTTATTCTCAGGTAGCAGTTTTTCCTGTGATGTTCAATGAAATTATCATAGCGAGTCAGAGAACAGAGTGGTTTATCGTATTCCTGAAAACAGACAAACAATGCAGCAGTTAGCAGAGAACTATGAATGTGAGATGGTCTCTCAACAAAATACCTCATCTTTTTGGAGGGGTTGATGTTAGGCAGTGCATCCAGCTGTAAAATTTTTGTTTCAAACAAACTATGGCTGTTCTAGATATGTTTAAAAAGTCAGACCAGTGTCAGCCATGGAAACCGGTCTACAAATGCATAGTCAGCCAATGAAAACAGTAGCTTAGTTCCACATTCTTTGTATTTTTAATTGTGCTTAAAATAATTACAACAAATACCGATGTATAAAAATATAATGATATAGTTACTCATAGTATAACTTTCAATTTATTCATACCAATAATATAGTGAAATCTGCGTTCATGATTGACATTTATAAAACAAAAAGAAAGAAAAAAAAAACGTTTTAATGTAGGGTCTAGTCTTTATAATAAGTGACAGTGAACTAGAGTCCTAGGGAGGAATTAATGGGACGGTTTTCTCAAACCCGTTCACCCGTCAACTATCAATCTCAATTTTGGTTTTGTCTATATGATAATTTGTGACACTCACATATCTACCTGTGAATAACCATTCTGTTATTTCGCCTTTGCTGTCATTGTAGCCGTAGGGTATTTTTGTCTATAGCTAACATTATAGAATAGCATAACCTTTACAGGTAGTTTTGAATCAATCAAAAATTATTTTATTTTCTATAATCTAACATGTTTTTGTTTCTTCTGGCCGTCAACTGTGTTTAATTTCTTCCGGCCAGGTGCGTGTCTGTATCATGTACATTTTATTAGTGCTGGATAACATTTCAAATACACCCAGTCAAGGTATTCAATAATTTTTGAAGAGATTTTTTTTTTAATGATTTAACTTCTTTCACCAATACACTTTTCATGAAAAATATGAAAAAGACATCTCAAAATTTTCCTCATTTTTTTTTATCACATCTGTTGTAAAAGGATGTGTGAATGGTGAGATACAAATATGAAGAAATAAATTGGATGAAAACGATTCTATGGAGAGCAATAATATGGAATGATTTATTTAATTTCATTACTAAAAGAATTACTATGAATGAGGAGGGATTAATTGTCTGTCGCTAAACCAATTTCGGTGTAGCATCCTCCACTTCTAATTTCTCTCTCCGTTATCGTCCCCCGATCTATATGCAAAAAATTCTGCATCGATCTTTCTCGTCAAAGGCAAATCAAAATACTTTCATTTATTTTTTAAAATATTATTATATGAGGAAACATTTTGAGTTAAAATCTATTTTGTATTACACCTGGAGTCTGAAGAGAAACATATTTGAAATATGTAAATATACAAGAATAATTGAGATTTTTTTTTTTCAAAAACGTCATCTTACTAGAACCGGAAGTATTGTATTATGTAAAAAGGAAACTGAACTACTGTTAACTGAAACGAAGCAGACATTTTCATTATGCCAGAAAGCAATTTTTAATAATTTCCAAAATAGTATCGAACAATTGCTGACACAAGAAGTGTTTACAAATTATCTATAAAAAAAGGCCGTTAAAGAAATAGTTTTATAAATACTTTAATTTTAAAAAATAAATGATTTTTATAATTTGCTACAAAACTACTTTGTTTTATTACACATTGTTTATATTTCAGGTTTTCATATTTCGCATGGAGCCATGGTCTAATTTTTGTATCGCTCAAGATGAAAGAAAAAAAAATCGTTAAAAAGTCCATTTTTCCTATTACGAGTTAATACCAAATTGATTTAACTCCAAAAAGTTCTTAATGCTATAATCTTGAAGCATATCGACACCGTTTTTTGTTTTATTCATCGATTTTAAATATTAAGGAAAAATTTAAAGAAACGTGAGCAGATTATATTTTTAATGACATGCTACAAAAAGTCCATTGATGGAGGCCCACTACTACGAATTCGGAATAAGGGCATGTGAGTGAGAAGAAACGAAAGTAGAAACAGGGATACAGCAAGTACATGAGAACAAAGAAAAAATACAAAAGTAACCTACATTAAAAAAAAATATTTAATATGTTTTTCTTAAATGCCTAAAAAAACAAAAAACAAAAAACAAATTAAAGAATCGTACAGAATAAACTAATTTTAAAACGAGAAATTACTCGATAGACACCATCTCTACGTTTTTCTATTGAAAAGTTTTGTTTTAAAAAAATGCAAGTCGACCGCCCAGAAAAAAACGAACCATATATATATATATATATATATATATATATATATATATATATATATATATATATACCCTATGCTCCCATTTTTCTTTAAATCTTTCCATAATATAAAATAAACAAAATAATAAATATAAATTTAACAAATAAATATAACAAATAAAACAAAACAACTCGGGTTATGTATGTTTGCTTACAAATGACACGTGCGTTGATAGTCAACCGGTACCGATTGAGCTGTGCCCTCTTTCAGTCTCGGCTTCAGGGTTCCTTATTCCATACTTCGTCCTTTAACATTTATCTAGTTATGTTTTTTTTTTGTTTTTTTATATATATATTGTAATAAATTATTGACTCGTTAAAATAAATTTTGGGTTTGTGTTACTATACGCATACATGCGAAAAAAATGGTTAAAAAACAAATATATAACAAATAAATGTTATCAAAGGCAAGATGATTTACTCTTCTACCTATCTGGAAAAGTTTTTATGGGTTTTACTCACTTTAAAACGTGTAATCGGTTCGAAAATCACGCAGTGTTTATCCATATATTTGAAAAAGACAAATCGCGGCATGCTTGCTGTTGAACACGGTAAGTTTCGGAAAATGAGTTTAAACAAAAAAATTATACAAAATACTATTAGAAACTCACTCAGTATATGTTACCGTGACATAGACGGTATTTTGTATAATTTGTTTGTTTGAAATCATTTTCTCAAACTTACCGTGTTCAACAACGAGCATGCCGCCTTCGTCTTTTTCAAACATATGGATAAACACTGTATAATTTTCGAACTGATTACATGTTTTAAAGTGAGTAAAACCTCTAAAAACCTATCCAGTTAGGGAGAAGAGTAACTTATCTTGCCTTTGATAGCATTTATTTGTTATATATTTGTTTTTTTTGACAACTTTTTCGAATCTAAGTGTATAGTAACACAAACCCTAAATTAGTTTATTCTAAACATTTAATGGAATGTGCTCCGAACAGAGTTACACTAGACTAGCATCAAATTCACGCTGCTTCTCTGTAGATGTCCGTAAATGCTGGAAGATTTCATATTGTAATATTAGGTTGGTGCAAAAATAATATCGTTTTTCGACGTTCAACTATATATATATATATATATATATATATATATATATATATATATAAGCGACAATATTTTTACACAAACCTAATAGTTTCTTTCTTCAGACTGTGTGTCTTTGGAATTCCTTCCCTGTTTCCTGTTTTCCCAAACATACCGACAAGCGGAAATTCAAATATTATTTCAACAAACATCTCCATTCAGATTGACCCTCCCCCATTTATAAATCTGGCACTTATCACAGTAGGCCATTACACTTCGATGGTGATATAACCTGTCCGAGATTTAATGGCGGTCATAGGCTAACGGAATTTACCACAAACAAATAAAAAAAAAAAAAAAAAGTTGTTTAAAATTATTTTTTTTTATTCCAGATATAAAAAAAAAAGTTTATAAAAACAAATATAACATTAAATATTGAGTTTTGATACATCGCTGTTACTTGAGCAATGATTCAAATTTGATCTAAAACAGGGGTCTCCAAAGTTATCAAACGGGTTGGGTAGGAAGTTTATTGCTGACTTTTTAGAGATAAGCGGGGGGGGGGGGGGAGAAAAATGATCTAGACATCTTTTACAGTTTTTGCTTATTAGCTTTGCTTTTTAGTGGAAATCGTTTCTCGAAAACCTAATTTTTTTTAATCATTTTCTGATCAAAAAGAAAAACCACCACAATATTTTCACATATTTTCATTAAAAAAAAAAAAAAAAAAAAAAAAAAAAAATCCCTGACTATTTTTACGTTTTCCATAAGAACTCCGTGGGTTGAATTTGGAGACCCCTAATCTAAGCGATTGCAAAAAAAAAAAAAGCAAAGAAAAAAAATGAATATTTGCTTATTACTTATCTATGGTGCGAGTACATAAATAAGAAAATATAAATAAATAAAACTATTTAACAATTTTATAATCAGATTATCCCATAAGTTCTGTTTGGATTTTAATTCTTTAAAATTTTAATGATAAATTGGGATTATTTAAAGATGTTAAATAATATTTATCTCAATAAATAAATGTGAAAGTTTTTGTTTTATTATTTACTAGCAGTTCAACCCGGCTTTGCTGTTCATAACTTTATGTGCATATGTATATATATATTAAAAAATTTGACTCCTGTCCAGGTAATCTACATCTAAAATTTCAAGTGTTTAGACCCAAAATTGGTGGAGGAATTTGCTAGAGTCTGCAAGGTCAATTCTTTCAATTTTGACCTCTTGGTCGCCAAATTTTCGCCCCAAAACTGATTAAAAGGCTTGCTGCATGTCTGAATATCCTCCATGTCAAATTTCAAATGTTTAGACTAAAAAAAATTGCTGAATTGTCTGCTAGAGACCGTAAATGTCAAATCTTTGGAACTTTGACCCTTTGGCAGCCAAATTTTCGGTCAAAAACCTATTAAAAAGCTTGTCCTATGTCTGAATACACTTTCTGTAAAATTTCAAAAGTTTAGATAAAAAATTGGCTGAGTAATTTGGTAGAGACAGCAGAGATCAATTTATTTTAAAACTTTGACCCCAATTTTGACTCCTTAACATTTATTTTTTGGGCTCAAATCAAATTAAGAATTTGATCCATGTCCAAGTAACCTACATCTATAATTTCAAGTGTTCAGACTCAAAATTGGCAGAGGATTTTGGTAGAGTTTTCAAAGGTCAAATCGTTGAACTTTGACCCCTTGACAACCAAATTTCTGGCCGAAAACCGATTAAAAAGATTTTCCCAAATCTCAATACTCTTTATGTCAAATCGATAGTTTGTAAACTGAAAACAGACAGAGTAGTTTGATAGGGAAATGTACATACACATACATAAGACAATTTCACTTTTACAAATATATAGATTTTATTTATAAATTCAAGAACGTTTCATATTTATTTAAAGAAATTCTCAAGTAACTGATTTGAAAAATAATTACATACAAATATCTTCAAATATTTTACTTGTATATTATTTCTTCACGTCAATCATATCGAGAAAATCTTGAAATAAAGACGAAGTGCTCATGAATGCATTAATATTTTGTTTTTCCTTTTATTTTTAATTTTTATTTATTTATTTATTTTTTTTAAATTTTACACATATATTATTTTCGTCTAGACGACTTTGTCACTTAATATTAAATTTCCTAGAATTAATATCCGGACTGAATTTATGGGATATCCTTTTAATCATATGCTACAATTTGCAAAGAAAAGTTAAACAAATCATTTCAGTTAACGTTTTTCCTTCTTCTGCAAAATGTGAAAATCTGTTTGCTTATTCGTTCTAAAGTGAAAGTGGCCAGTGAACAAACGACTTAATAAATTCAGACATCAAAACGAAAGTGAAAATAACCGGTGAGCACGTGGCTTAAGTTCAGACATCAAAGTGAAAGTGAAAGTAATGTTGACATGAAATCAACAGAGAATGCAATTATTGACAAAGCGGAACAGGAAGGGAATTGATTTAGCTTGAAAGCAACACTGCAAGGAATGACGGACCATCTAATGCTAATGTCGGTTACTCCCTTTGCTGTCGACAAACTGCATTCAAGTGACTTCATAATCAAAACTTGCACCAAACAAAATAAATATTGTAATATTTGCATTATTTGGACTACATAACCCCATGATGCAACGGATAAAGTGCTAAGTTATAATCCGTTATAAATGAAAGTCTTCTGAAGGTTAACGAATTAATCCTCACTACAGGCATTATCTCTTATCTTTATAAAGTTAGGTATATATTTGCTAAGTAAAATAAACACACAAACATATATATATATATATATATATATATAACTACTTCATTTACTCAAATAAAATTAATACACGAAAGTATAGATTTATGCGTAAACTTTAAGTATTTACTTCAAAAGTGCTCAATACGTAGGTAGAGCTAGTTAGTAATTTATAAAATATATATGGCGATTAAGCTACACTGAATATTCGGCGTTTCATCCATTCCTGAGGAATCCTAGAGTGGATGAAACGCCGAATATTCAGTCTAGCTTAATCGCCATGTATATATATATATATATATATATATATATATATATATATATATATATATAATGCCCATATACTTTTTATTTTCTTTTAAAGTTAATTGGTTCTTATTCTTCTGATGAGCCAAGGTGGAAAATATTAAAAAAATTAACATAATAATTATATGATTGTTTTTGCACTATGAAACAGGCGCTGTCCAGAATTGAACATTTTAAAATACTGAAATAAATAAATGGTAAGATGAACAACATCTTTGAAATTTAAAATGTAGACTTTCTGTCATTTATTTATGTATATATATAGACCCGACGTTGCCCGGGATTGAATGATCAATGAATGTTTCACACTCCCATATTTTTATTGTTTTCGAAATTGGTGAAATCGCCTAATTTTCAATCAGATCGATCGATTGCTTGCTCTAGTTAGGTATGTTTATATATATTTGTATGCATAGGATTCACTCCTAAACTAATTAATAGATTATAAATTTTGGAACATGGCAGGTAAGGAATCAAAATGTGAGCTATATTTAGTTTAATTTACTTTTGTGCAAATGGGAGTAAAAAGGGGGGGAGCTCTTTGTGACAATTCTCTGACTATTTTGTGTCAATGTTTGAACAAATTTCACCTTGCATTAGATGACTGAAAACAAACATCCTCTTGAAACAGTTGTAAATAAATTTAATACTTTTGTGTGTAAAATAAGGTACTGCAATGAACGTGAAGATGAACAGCCTCATAAGAAAACGTGTGTTTGTACTATTAAACAAGACAGACAAAAGGATATTAACGCTGCCTCACTGATGGCAAATACTGCATTAGCAGAGATGATTCGCAATGTCTTTATTTTAATATCCAAGACAGCAAATCCAAAGTTGGTTTGAATAAGTCCAATTCAAATTGAAAAGAAAAAATAGTTCACATTTTACATTGGGAGTTTGTTCTCAACTTGATGTGAATGGTAGAAGCAAAGAAAAAGCCAGAAGAAAGTGAGCAAAGGTTAGAGTACTGGGAAGAATCAATTGTAAAAGTGATATTCTCCTGAAGGTTGAAGGTTCAATCCTCAGTGTGGGCGACTAAAATATATATTTGCGAATTAATTAGGACCTCTATCCATGGCTGACGGAACAAGAGCACGCTATCCCCATGAAGTGAATAAAAGGTTCTGCTCGAAATTCCGTCCAAATTCCCGAGTTCGACAGAAACATTCCCGAGTACAATACACCTGAAGAAGGTCGGAGGTTATATCGACCGAAAATCACACTCAAGATGAGAACAGTAGTCCGATGAATCCAAATAATACAAAGTGATCAGATTAAATGCTAGCCACATTGCTTTCAAAATAATAGTTATTCTCTTGTTTACTGTCATGGAAAAAGGAACGTTCTGATCTCCAGTTTCTCTCCAAAATAATTTTTTTTTCTTTTTCATTTGGCTTTAATATTCTTTTACATATGTATATTCGAGGCAAAACACCTTTGTCTGGCTTTCTAATCAGTGCTCTTCCCTGCATCACTTTCGCAATATTATCATAACACTACTACATTTTGGCAGATATACCCTCCGGCCTTCAACTATATTGGTCATTTATTGTAATATTTTTTATCCATATTTAAATCTTTAGTGATTATTTGTGTAATGTTGATGTTTCTGACATATTTAAATCCCCTGATTTGTTTTATGTTTATTTTTAAATGAATGAGTACTGAAACATTGTATGGTTTGGTTTGGTTGGTTTTGTTTTACGGCATATCAACCCTTTTCGGATTATTTAATGCCGAATCCAAAGATTTTGAAGAAAATTTTTTTTTAATAGAATATATTTGTTTTCACGTCGGTTTCTATTTAACCCATAGTTGGGACCCTAACAGGTACTATCACTCCGGGTCAGAGTGGACCTGGGAGCAATGGTAATTAAAGGGTGGCTCCACACTCCCCAAAGCCCACAAGCTGGGGCCTCACCACTGGATATAGTTTAAGGTCATATCCAGGACCCCCATTGAGGGACTTTTACCCTCTGCAGGGGGGCAGCCGGCGTATTCTAATGCCCCACCGACAGGGCCGAAGCATTGTATGCAAAAATAATCGAAATTTAATCGTTTACTTCACATCCCACACATGATATCAAGATGAGAGCTGCTGATCTTCGCTGACTGGAGATTTTTTTATCATTTCTGTCTGCGTCGCTTCCTGTGTGTATCCTGAAAACACCCCCTGCTGAATGCAGTGGTCCGAGCGTGGTGCCATATCACCTCCCTCCAGTGAGCTCTTCTTACGAGATGCCTTTGCTGGCCTGGTCATGTCCTCCACTGTCAACAAGGCTATCTTGAGAAGCCATCGATTTTTTTTTTTTTTTTTACATAGGCATAACCACTTATCAAGGCCCAGAGACCACTCGAGGATAAGGGTTAAGAGTGTACAGTAGTCAATTGGAGAATATAGTAATCGTTAGTAATGGAAATTCGATAAATTTATTAACTTAAGTGGAATGGCTCATCAAGAACTTGTTTACGTTGGACTTGAAGACAACCATATTGTAGCCAGCTGGAAAGCAGAAAAACGGAAGACAATTCCACAGGCGTGCAGTTCTAAGAAAGAAGCTTTTTTCGTGGAATCTATATTTAGGTTTAGGCACAGATAAAGAGTGGGGGGAATTATTGATAGTGTTTTCAGCTGGTTTCTCTTTGAGAGAGGGAGAAGTGATGCGGCCACCATGGCTCAAAATAGTTAAACAAGTTAAGATACAAAACTAATTCTACAATCTATGGCATTTGCTGTTAGAACTGTGACTGGCTGTCGATAGTGTCAGTGTTGGTGATGGATTGCCAGACTTGGTCAGCTTTCATACGAGATGCGATGAATTCATTGTCAGGAGCCAGCTTAACAAATCTGGCGTAACTACTGCCTCACGACAAGACTCCACTTGATTGGTTATGTCTTTCAAAATAACTTGATTGGTTATGCCTTTCAAAATAACTGATGGAATTTTTAACAATGGAGCACACCTTTCTCAACATCTCTCTTTTTTGCACCGAAACTTTATCAGCAAGAAACACTTCAAAAATTAAATCTACCAAACAATTAGATATTTTTATTTTTCTAATAGAGCAATATATTTTTGCAAAAAATTATCCGGTGAAAAGTAACTTTAAATGTAGATCATTTTCAGAATAAACAAAATGAATTTTTAAAGGTTAAAAATATGAACATATAAATAAGTAGTTGGGGTATCTCAGATAAAATATTTAAGAGAATTTGATTTGTATATTCATATTATGTCTTCTGTATCATATTTAAAAAAGCTGAAATGAGATCTTGGATTAAAAAAAAAAAAAAATGGAGATGACCAAGCAGACATAACATAATCTAACATATAAAGTTTTTATTCTGAATTTAAAAAGTCAAACCTAAATAGCAATTTATCTTAACTGAGCTTCAATCTATGTCCCTCTTCTCTGCAAAATATTCACAAATACTTTTCTAGCTACAACCACAGTTGACAACTTCCCCTAATCTCTATCTGTGCCTAAACTAAATGCAAATTCCATGAACAATGTTTCTTTTTTTTTTTTAGAATTGCCCGCCTATGGAACTTTATATCTCTGAACTGCTTTCCAGCTTACTACAACATTGTAGCTTTCAAGTTCAAAGTAAACAAGTTATTGTTGAGCCATCCTCTTGAATAATCAAATTCTACTCAATTTCGACCACAACCCATCATTACGGTGTTGTCTCACTGACCTTCTGACACTCATTGACCCTTATACTCGAACGGCCTTCGGGCCTTGATAAGCAATGACTCCTGCATAAAAAATCTAATATTGATATTTGATTCGGACTAGCCTTTTCTTTTATTATTTTTTACCTTTCACTATGTTATTGGCATAGATATATTTTATTTCCTTGCAGTTTATTTTTATCTGAAAATACATATTATAAAGAAAAAGCTATAAAAATGGAGACCTTTTCCCTTACTTACTGAATATTCTTAACATTAAAAGAAAGTAATTATATAACGAGTTATTTCCCCTGGTTTCTACAAAACGGAATATCGAAAAAATATGTTATACTAACATTTAAGCCCGGCGTTGCCCGGGTGTTTGGAGGTGTATGTTGAGCAGAAAAAACAAAAAACAAAAAAAAAACCGGTCAATTTTTTAAACTTTGACACCTGTTATGACCCCTTAAAATTTATTGTTTGGGGCTCAAATCAAATTATTAAGTTAGATCCATGTCCAAGGAACATATCTAAAATTTCAAGTGTTTAGATCCAAAATTGGCGGAGGAGTTTGGTAGAGTTCTCAAAGGTCAAATCGTTTAACTTTGACCCCTTAACAGCCAAATTTCTGACCGAAAACGGATTACAAAGATTTTCCAAAATCTCAGTACCCTGTATATCAAATTTCGAGTCTGTAGACTTATAATTGACAGAGTTATTGCGTAGGGAAATGTACACACACACACACACACGTTCACTTTTATAGATATATAGATTATTAAATAGGAAAGGGAGGTTTCTACATTAATTACACATTATTATTTGTTCAGGAGGCTTAGTGGTTAACAACCCAGACTGACAACCTGAATGTGCCACGTTCAAATCCAGTTCATTTCACGGAAACACTTTCACTTCTGATATTGGCAACGCTCACGTGACCTTTCTGGTTAACACCAGAGGTCTTTCCAGAAGAAATTCTAACTAGAAAGATAATGGAGGAATGCCAACAGTGAAATCATTTGATTGATATAGAATTCATAAAAATGAATCTTGTAAGTTTCTCTTATTGCTTGATCTTTTTCATACTTCAATTGACTGAACAGCACACATTTTCTGAATGCTTTACACATTAAAAGAAAGCAATAATGTAATGCATTATTTCCCTTGATTTCTATTAAATAAAATGTTCAAAAATATGTTCTATTGTTAAAAAGTAAAAAAAAAAAAAAACGTTTCCACGTTAATTACGCATTATTATTTGTTCGTTGTGTTTCACTGTTTTAGTTTTCTCGCTAAAAAATCTGTGTTGCTTTCAATATTTTTTTCTCTTGTCCATTGTTTCCACCTTATTAACGCCCCAGAAAATGGAAGCTTCTGCATAATTAATTAATCAATTAAAGCTAATGAATTTAAAAAAAAAAAAAAAAAAGTTTCACAAAATAATTTAATTACTAATTAAAGTTAGCAAAATTAATTTCCATTTCTTGGTCAACAGGTCAATTACATTTGTCTTTAACTCCCAGACAATGCCAGGTAGGTACCATTAATAAATGAATAAATTATGTGACATTTGTAAGGTATGCACTGAGGAAAGTGCTCAGACCCAGTAAATTTGTGCCGGACAAGTGCATGTTTTGAGTTAAGTGAAAAAAGAAAAAACATCCAAAATATGACGATCAAGACCAAGACAGGGACCTGGAACATCAGAAACCTTTACGAGACAGGCAAGACTGCGCAAGTGTGTAAATCTTTTTATTGCTTTCTTTTTTTGCCATTGCTTATGACCTCACTCAGATTGTTCGCGAACCCACCCGTGTGCCCGATACACCCGGTCAATATGCAAGCCTCTTAAACCTTTTCTCTCAACTTCCCCTGAGCTATGTTCATGTTCCGTTCATTCTCCTCTAGGATCCTCCGACCACTCTGTCGTATCAGTTAAGATAAAAACGAAATGTAAGAAGCCCCCGGACGTACCCCTCCACCGTACTGTATACCGATACTCTATGGCTGACTGGGATAGCTTCCGTACATTCATATCTGATTTACCTCTGCACTCCATGTTTAAAAAGGAAGTGTCCTCTATAGTATCAGATCTGACCGAATGGTTAATTGTAGGCATAGACCAATTCATACCATCTAAAAAATTCCAACAAAAACCTAACAGCCAACCATGGATACCCAAGAATACCCACAAACTCCAGACATTCACCAACAGATGTCTTGGAAAAATCCTAAACATCAGATGGCCACAGACTCCATCTCCAATGAACAACTGTGGGACAAAACCAACCAAACTCCAATAGAGATAGAGATCAAAAACGAAAATGGAACAGGATTGGCCACACCTTGCAGAAGCCTGCATCTAACATCACCAGGCAAGCCCTTGAATGGAACCCACAAGGCAAGCATAAAATTGATCACCCGAGGTAGACATGGAAAAGAAGCATTGAGGCTGAGACCAGGGCTGCCGGTATGACATGGGCCGAACTGGAGAGGACCAGCCAGAACCAAGTCCATTGGAGGAACATCATTGCGGCCCTATGTTCCCCAAAGAATCAAGAGGCCTAAACTAAACTAAATTGAGGGAAGTGCTCAGAGCCAGTAGCCTTGTGCCAAACTAGTGCATGTTTTGAGTTAAGTGAAAAAAAAAAAAAAAAGAAAAAAGTATCCAAAACCTTGAAATTGACCATTAGCTAGGGTGCAAACATGAAGTCATGGAGTGCAAAAACAAATGTAGATAAAAAGTTAAGTGACAGCACTGTGGCGGGAAAAGAAGACAAAGAAAATTAGAATCGGTATCTTGCTTTTCTTTATCTCGACTACAAACCAATCGTCTCATATATTCAAAAACGAACTTAATAAACTTTCAGAAGCATTAAAACTTGTTTTGATGTAAAAATGTTTCCATTTAAGTAACTTTATTTTTTTTTAGTCCCCTGACAAAATGAGGCTGGATCTGTAAATTCACCCTCGCCCATTCGCCCGTCCGTATTTTTCTCAATAACTCCCGCCTTGGAAATTTTGCACAAACATTAAACACAATATGAGTAAAAAAGCAACAGAACGGATTTTTCGGGAAAACTCTGGTTGCCCCTCTAGGGGTGCCTTTCATGTTAAAATGGCTAAAATTGATACTTTTGGAATTGGGAATCAAATGATGGATTTAGTTATTTCTTTTTGTGCATGGTGCAGAACTCAAAGTTACATATGTTAATGCCTAAAACTGCACCGTTTGTTCATTTTAACCAGGATTTGATGTCCCCTGAGGACTTTTGGGGCTAAATAGGGGGGGGGGATGCTGTACTTAGTCATTTTTTTATGCCTCGTTCATTGTGCACTCACATGGGACCATGCATGCTTCACTTGTTTTTTTTTTTTCAAATATTTTCAACCAACCCATTTTATTGACAGGATTTTTGTAATTAGCAGTTTACATTCTGTTTCTTTTTGTTTGTTTTATCAATGTGTCACTATTTAAACAAGGCCAAAAGCCACTTGAGGATAAGGATTAATTAGATGGATGGATTATCAGTTGAAAGATGAAAAATATGAAATGATTGAAAATGATGAATGAAATGAATTCAGTTTGATTACATATGGAGAGAGAGGTGACAGTAGTCTAGTGGTTAATGACACGGATTGATGACTTAGATGCCCTAAGTTCAAATCCGGTTCATTCCACAAAATAGCTTTCATTTTAAAATGCTGGCAACCTTCTCGTAAACCCTCGTATAAGTACCTGATGTCTATGTAAGAAATAATTCTGACTAGAAAAATATCTGGGAAACCAATGCCAACAATAGAATCTTCGGATTCATATGATATGATGATGATACTGAGTATATTGATTTGGTAAAGTTTGGCTATTGAGGTGCATTACAAGCAAATTGTATACTTTAATGTTTTTTGGCATTCTTTTTTTGATATTCAAGTCTAAAAGCAAATCTAGGATAAGGTTTAATAAGATGGATAGATTGTCAGTTGAAAGATGAAGAATATTATGAGAGGACTGAAAACGCTGGATGGAATGAACAAAATTTCATTAATCATTCGATCATATTCTATTGTATTGCATCATATTAGTTAACCTTGGAAATATGCCATAACATTGTATTAGTTAACCTTGGAATATGTACGAATTGCATAGTCATAGTTAATGAGGTATGACTTATTTCCGACTGTTATCTGTTCCCAGGACTTGCTACTGCATTCAATATTCAAGTTCTTAGAGAATGTCCAGTAGAAATATTTACATATTCCATTGTGCCATATTGTATTAGTTAAACTTTGAATACGTCAAGCCAATAAATTTTGGTAATTAGGAGAAATCTAATATATAAACGGCTATATGTCTGTCTGTCTGTCTGTCTCCATATTTTCAAACTATCTCTTCCGAAACTGAAAGTCGCAGAGTGGTGCTAGGGTTCTCAAATAATTGGATTTTTTTACAGGCCGTTCTTTTATGGATCTTTAGCTGATTAAAATAGTTTTCAAGGGGGTCAAAAATGGGTAAAAATAGAAAAAAAAAAAAATCGTTAAACATTTTGTACATTCATCTTAGTTTATTTTTAATTTTGAATCGGTTTATATGCGTGCCACGTTGGTACAGTGGTAACGTCACCAGCTTTGAATGTTACAGTTTCGGTTTCGATTCTAGCTGATGGCACCTAAATACTTTTGTTTTTAATTTTGAAATCACGACTCTTCTGGACAAATTAAAGTATCATATTTAAGCATCAAGGGAACATTGTCGTTTGAAGCCTCCTCATGTACAAGTATTTGTTATCCCCTCAAAATAACATGTCGATATGCCCACGTCATCATTTCAGTCCTGCTCAAGCGAAACATTTTTCATCATAAAAGTTATACATACCCTGTCTGTCGATTTATATACACCAACATTTATTCATCGATAATTTGATACCCTGCTATCCAACACTTGGAATAGTTTGAGCACAAGGGAGAGGGATTTTCCTTTTCTTACCAATGTGTCACCATTTAGCAAGGCCAAAAGCCACTCGATGATAAAGGTTAACAAGATAAATATATTGTTAGTTAAATGATGAAGAATAATATAAGGTTTGAAAATGATGAAGGTAATGAACAAAATTCGATTATTTATCAAAACGATTTATGACAAGTATTTGTTGGCATTGGATTTGACGATGGACATTTTTATGATTGAATCACAGCTTATGGCTAAAAGCCACTCGAGGACAAAAGCTAATGAGATGGATGGACAGCCAGTTAATTGATGAAGAATATTATGAGAGGATTGAAAATGGTAAAGGGAAGGAGTAAAATTTGATTGATTATGGGGACGGTTTTAGTTTTTGAATATCTTGAAGAATGTGAGGGTTATGTGCGTGTGAGAAAGGATGTATGTGTGTGTGCTTTTGTTGCAAAAAGAATTTTGTGTCATAATTGAACTTTGCAGCTTTCTGTTTGTTTTTTTGTTATTTTGAAAAAAAAGGGACAATTTTTTTGACTGACTTTTGTTGTAATTGTTGTTGTTACAGAAAAAAAAGTTATAATTGTAACGTTAAATTTGTAATCATTGATGTAAGAATGTATTTTTTTGAAAATGTTGAATAAATATTGTAAATTGTTTTAAATGTATGTATAATGTTATTGTATTTTAACGTCAGGAATTCAAAGTCATAATTAAGTAAATAAATTAAAATGGAAAGAAATAAATAATAGGAAAATAAAAATGAGACATTAATTGAGACAAATGGTTGGCCCAGAAATAAGTTAGAATTTTAGAGAAGG
>NC_136511.1:65315010-65400010 GCF_053919585.1 Euprymna scolopes
TCACCAAGTTAAGCAGCGATGAGCCTGGCAAATACCAGATGGGTGACCATTTGAGATTTCCAGGTGCTGTATGTGCTCTCCGCTTATCTCGACATTGTTTCCAGTCGTCCTAGACTTCTCCTTGCCATTGGGCTCGAGTAGTGCCAATTCAGGAGAGGTGTGGTTGGGGGGTTGTGCAACCCTTGCCATACAATTACACGCTGCCCCTACAAGAGGTATCCTTTGTCTTTCGAGACTGAACAGAGGCACAACTTTCACAAAGAAGACTTTTTCTCTTCATGTTGCTGGTGGTATTAACCGCGAGGCGTCGGCCCCGTCGTGGAGATATAATGATAAATTATTTTAAAGACAGAAAAAAAAAAAAAAAAACAACTAAAAGTGTCAGGATTAATTTTTCTTTCAAGAAATAACGAAAAAAGTAACATTTTAATTATTCACAATTATTTCAAAAACCAAAAAGGCAAATTAAAAATGTAACGAAGAAAAATGAAATTATATACATATATATATATATATATATATATATATATATATATATAAGTAGTAGTGCTCGTGTGTGTGCATGTCTGTGTGTACAACTTTCCTACAGCCCACACCACTGGCCCCTCTACCTAGGAATGGTGCACACCATTTTTCAAGGTCAAGGTCATAGTCTATGTATATATATTTTTTTCTGTGAAAATATACTTTATTTCCTTATAATATATACCAATCCTTATTTAAGAAGCTCAATGTAATTACAGAGCAGTATAATGAATGAATGACAAAAGCCTATATTCCAAAGTTCATGATGTTGACCATCTTACAATTTATTTCTTTAATTATTGTAAATGTCAACTGAATTAAAGGAATAAATTATAGGATGGTCAGCATCATGAACTTTGGAATATAAACTTTTGTCATTACATATACACACACTCTCCTACAGCCCACATCACATGACCAAACCTGGCATGATGATGGTCCCCCACCTAGGAATGGTGCACACCATTTTTCAAGGTCAGAGGTCAAAGTCATAGCCTATATATATATATATATATATGTATACACACACACTCTCCTACAGCCCACACCACTGAACCAAACCTGACATGATGATGCACACTATTTTTCAAGGTCAAATGTTAACTTCGGGGACTTTGCTGTACGGTCGGTTACTCATTTTGCATTCAGCAACATACCTATATTTATTTAAAAGCTGCTCAAAGGCCGGCTTTCAATCTATTCAATCTAACCGTAACCCTAAATTCCAATCTGACTCCTGCTTAAGTTTTATTTACACATTCCAAGTGATATTCTGACCTTTCATTAGATTCGGCATTCCAAGGGCTCTTCATGTCAAATTTGGTATAGAATAGTTTGGGAACTTGTAAGCATTTATTCCCTCTACCAAGGCGAAGGTAATATTTTTGTTTATTTATGTACAATGAGAGATTGTCTTACATAATGTAGGGAAACGTTATCCCAGCAGCTGAATTTAGTTTTATCTTTTATTACTGATGGGTCACCGCTTATCAAGGCCCAGGAGCTACTCGAGGATAAGAGTTAAAAAGGATCATTAGATGATGATTGTCACATCATGAAAGGATAAGAAACTAAAAGGAATTTATTTTTCCCCAAGAAGTATTTGTTTACATTAAAGTTGAAGACAACGATAAAGTTGATCAGAAAGCTCATGGTATCTTGTTTCACAGATGGGATGTTCTAGGAAAGAAACTTTGTTCATGTAAGTTCTGCTTGGTTTTTTGTACAGAGATAGAAAGAGAGAGCGAGAGGGGGAGTTATTTAATTTAGTTGTAACTAGACGATTACTTGCTGGGAATGTTTTACGGGGTGGGGCAGGGATTGAAGCTCAGTCGAACATTTACGTTGAGAATGGCGATTTGGTAGAGAAAGGTTAGCACCATCTCATCAGTGTGAAAACAGTATTATGTTTTTATTTTAGACTATAAATTGAATTGTTCAGATGTTTTATTTATAGATTTGAGAGAGAGAGAGAGAGAGAGAGAGAGAGAGAGAGAGAGAGAGAGAGAGAGAGAGAAACTAAAATAGAAATTAATCAGATATTTTCTTTACCGATTTGAGAGAGAAAGAGAGAGTAATAACGGATAAGTTTAAAGACTAAAATAGGAAGTAATCAGATGAAAGAGAAAAAGAGGTAATAACATAATTGTATATTTTGTGTAAAATATAAAATGGGTTATTTATTTTCTGTATAGCCTTATTATTCTTATGTAGGAATGTGACAAATATTTAATTTACAGATCAGATAGGTGTATATACATATATATATATATATATATATATATATATACACACACAGTAATCAAAAACTGCCTGAAGACGACTGAAGAAAATCAATTGAAAGTACTTGCAAAAAAAACAAAAAAAACAGATGGATAAAAACGACTATGGAACTTTCCTACACAAATTCGAATGACCATTCAAAAATGGAAAAATTACAAAAAATATCATTAAGCAAAAACACTGTGCTATTTAACATTATCTGTCTGAATAAAAACATGCTGCCTAAATGCACACACACACACACACACATATATATATATATATATATATATATATATATGAGTATGTGTGTAAGAGAGAGAAAAAGTGGTTTTAATAAGTTATTTTTGTATTCCCTTTTTATTCTTATTTTAATGACTAAAAAATTCAGTTTATTTGGTAAAAAAAATAAAACAGTTGCGCTTCAATGCCATGTAGGGAAAAGTGTTAAAAATTACATAGAAGAGGACAGAGTAATCCCGCACTAAATTTACCTTAAATTGTTGTGTTGTTGCATTTCATCTGGAAGTTTATTTCAAGACTCAAAGATTCTGGTTGAGAATGCGGCCTTCCTCCAGTTCAAACGAAATCGCAGCAAAAATGTTTCATGTAGTGTCTGTAGTTCTTTTTCTGTCGCAGGAGTAAATAAATGGTTCTCAGGAATATCATAATGTCCACTGAGGAGATTGTAGGCCAAAATCAGATCAGTGCATAATCGTTGGCGCTCAAGGGAGAAAAAGTTGAGCGTTTTAAGTCAGCTATCATAGCGCAGATCCGATAGACCCTGCTCTATTCAAGTAGCCAGTCTTTGAACTCTCTTCAGATGCTGAATATTGTGTCAGATATGAGGAAGAGGCCTGGATACCATACTCTAACAGCGGTCTGACGAGGGTGAAATATTGCAGGAGTGAGTTTGCAGAAAGAACGTTGTATGAGAAGTAGGATACTCCTTGCTTCGTTAGTAGCTTGGGGGTAATGTTTAGTTGGAAAATCAAGCAGTACGATAATCTCTTATTCTGCGAATACAAGCATAATGCAAGGTAGAATCTATTTGAATTGTAGGAAGTCACCACTTACCAAAGTCTAAGGCCACTCAAGGATGAAGGCGTATGTGATTGTCATTTGGATGATAAACAACATTATGAAAGGACTGAACACGATGGGTGGAATGGAGAGAATGTGGTTACTTAAGTTGGCATACTGGCGAGTACATGTTTACATTGGACTTGTAGACTATTGTTTTGCTGTCGACCTGGAAGCAGTCTTGTTTTGTGTTTAACAAAGGGCAAGTTCTTGTGAAAAGACGTTGGTCACTGGAGGTAGAGGGGGGGTGATGGTGATCTAGTGGTTAACGACAGACTGACTACCTGGGTGTCTCGAGCTCAAATCCAGTTCGTTCCAAAAAATCACTTTCACTTAGGATGTTGGCAACCTTCACGTGGTCTCTCCCGTAACCCCCAATGTCTTTTTAAAATAAATTCTGACTACTTGGATGATGAACAACACTATGAGAGGATTGGAAACGATGGGTAGAAAAGGCAAAATTTGATTAAGAGGACAGCGTCATAATTATTTGTTGACATTGAGTTGAAAACAATTATGCTGTAGTTAGAAAGTAAGCAGTTCCGACATATTGTGTTCCACAGATGAAAGATTCTTGGAAAGAAGCTTTGCCCATGGAAGTTCTGTTTGGTTGAAATAATTCTGTAAATTATCAACGTAAAAAAGGAGCATTTTTGGTTTGCTTTTTTTCCCACATTTGAATCTGATGGATCGACCTGCCAAACAGGTCTTTTATTATTTACAATATATATTATTTTCTTTTGCTTGTTAGTTGAGCCTGGTTTCAAGTAATAACGAGCGCATCACTCAGCAAACCAACTTTCTTAGTGTGAATAAACGCTAAGAAAAAAAGAGGCAAGTCATCTATATTTAATCAGGTGAAAAAAATTAAAGTCAATCATCGGTTAAAGGACAGCTTTGAAACCAAGCTGCAATCATCTATCTATTATATAAAGAGCAAACGTATGTGCGTGTGTGTTCGTATGTCTGCTAAAAACTTTTGTTATCTGCATCAAACACGCACGAATCTTGCACCATTAGGAAGAACGATCTCTCAGACACGTAATATCGAAAAACTGGGGAGAAAAAAAATCAATTACTTTGTGTATAAATGTCGTTTTTTGTTTGAAGGAATTCAGGTAAAAACCTTGCTTTCGATGCTGTTTGCGAACCACGTGAGCGTGAACGGTCGTTTAGTCCTTTCATTTTAAAAAGCTAAATTTGTGACATGATATCTGTGTCCCCATGGTCCCATCGATAATGTGTTTGCTTACTAACTTTAGTTAAACTGATCGAAAACAAGCAATCTCTAAATGGGAGTGGGATTTAAGTGGGGGGGGGGGGGCAAAAAAGATAAGGATGGTATTAGTGTAGAATAGGAAGACAAAGTATCATCCTAACATTTAAAACAACGTTATTGAATCATCTTCGTTAACTTGTTAATAAAAGAGAAATAGAAAAAGGGAAGAGTGTTAGTAATAAAATAGTTTCACAAGTAAGGACGAAGACAAGCTGATTAGGAAGTCCACATAATATTAAATGAATGTCCTGCTAGTAGAAAAGAGAAAAGGGCGCTTCTACAGAATTGGGACGAGATTTTGTAGTCGATAAATGGAGTTTTCAGATAAAAAAAAAAAAAACAATGGTTTTCAACTGATTTTTTGTCAATTCCAATAAATTACAATGGTGGCTTCCAAATTATGCATTCGAAATTACGTGAATATTACTGAATTATTAAAGAAAAGCAACTCTAATCGTGTTAGCAGGTGAAAAATTGCCGCCATCTTGTTTTTATAAAACGGAAAATTACCTCCCTTTTGTAATCTCCTGTGTCTTATGATCTTTTTTTTTTTTTTTATCAAATTCTATTTTTTATTTTCTTTAATAAATAATTTCTACCTTATCGATTTTCGTAATTTTGGATATAATAATCTGAAAAATACGAGTAATACATAGATACCATTTTTTTCATGTGAAATTCAGTTTCACGATTTTAGAAATTTCGTCCCAATAGTGTAGAAGCGCCGAGAAAAGTGTTCATTTTAAAGAAAGGGTGAATGTCTTGTTTGTAAGAAAAGGAAAAGTGTTCATTTATGAAGAATGCGTACTGTACACCGGTGCTGAAGTTAAAGCATGTATGTAAAAAAAAAAAAAAAGGGAACAAGTTATGTGTTCATCAACGTTTCGTCTTTATTTCGAGACTTCCTCTGGATGAATGAAATTAAAAAAACAAAACACCAGTAAAAATATTTGAAAATACATTTTTGATGTAATGAAATCTATGGGTCATACATTTCATTACATCGAAAGTATATTTTTAAATATTTGTACCGGGGTTTTGTTTTCTTAATTTTCATCCAGATGAAGTCTCGAAATAAAGACGAAGCGTTGATGAACACATAACTTGGTTTGTTTCTTTTTTTATTTCTCTATTTCGTTGGAATACTATTTCCATATTTCTCATCATGTATGTATGTATGTTTTAAAAAAACCATAAAGTGGGAGACCAGTACCCGCATTAACCTGGTCTGCAGTTTAACTTGTTGGTGGCTATCTTGCAGTTGCTTGTTGCTGGATCTCAACATTTTGAACCGAAAGAGAGACTTAGCTGTCGTACAAAGCTAAGACTCTGTAACATCATCTGTGTATAGATACTCCCTCAGGCATTTGTCTATTAAAATGGTCCTGTGGCGGTGGAAGTCATTTTTGGGCTCATCGACTTTAAGTGTCTGAGGGAGTGGCACTCCTCTGACAAGACGTTGCAATTAGCATCATGTATGTATGTATGCATGCATGTATGTATGTGTTATAGTAAGTCGACGTGTTTGTGGCTATAGTAGTCATGTTGAGTTCATGGGGCCTCTCATTGAACCTCTTAGCCGAATGGCCCAGAGGGTAGGTGGGTGGGTGTTCATTTGCACCCCAAGAAAGAAGACTGGGATTGAAAGAAGCACCGTGGAATGAATCAGTTCACTTTGGTTTTCTAGCCGCTAAAAAAGGAAGTAGTCTGTGTGTTAACCTTTTTATAAACTTCTATAATGTGCGCAGCTCGCATGGGAGATAGTCTCTGATTGGGCAAGCCATAAAAGAAGCTTAATGCTTGAACCAATCAGCGTCGAGCCTAAAAACTAAACTCATTCAAAATTGTAAACCGCCAGCTGTCGCTGCTACTGCTGTATTCGTACGTAATTACTACCGCTACTACATTATGGAGTCGATGTTTTTCCTTCCAAAATCCAAAATAATAATAATAATAATAATAATAATAATAATAATAATAATAATAATAATAATAATAACAAACAGTTTAAGGAAATCAAGGGCTAAAAATAAAGTGATAAGATGCGTTGATCCATGCATGAAGGCTGGAGCATAAGTCTGCATAAACTAGAGAATTAAAATTTTATTTGCTGTATTTACTGGGGATTGTTATTTCAAAAGGTAAAAAATTCATTGAAATTTAAATTCATAATTTGAAAAAAAAAAAAAAAGAAAAAGAAAAAAAAAGAAAAAGAAAAAAAAAGAAAAAGAAAAAAAAGAAAAAGAAAAAAAAAGAAAAAAAAAAGAAAGAAAAAAAAAAGAAAAAAAAAGAAAAAAAAAAAAGAAAAAAAAAAAAAAGAAAAAAAAAACTTACTGTAGTTTTGTTCCTTTTGTCTTTTCTTTTTATTCTTGACGCAATGGTAGATGAGGACACCCAAAAGAAAGATGAAAACAAGCCCAGCGGTCAGACTCCCAGCTACGATGACTGGTAGGTCTTGTAGCGAGGTGTCAGCACTGGCACGGGGTACTGAAACGCCAGGACCGTTTATCATGCTGGTGTAACTAGTCTCCGATGGGGTGGGCAGGATTTTGGGCGTGGTGGCTGCACTGGTGGTTGGGACATTCCAGCTGTTATTATGGACTGTGGATTTATAGAGACTGGAATTTTGAAGTGGAGTTCCTAAAAACAAAAGAAAAATATTTACTATATTATGATTTGTTAAAATAAGTCAATACATTTTTTTTTTTTTTTTTTTTTACACAGTGATCACCACTTATCAAGGCCCGGAAGCCACTCAGGGATAAGGGTTATTGCAAGTACATTACGTTAGTGTGGAGATTTGATGGAGTGTTTACTTAAGGGGGCGGTTCATTAGGAATTTGTTAACATTAGACTTGAAGACATCCAAGTTGTAGTCCGGAGGGAAGCAGGCAGACGGAACAGAGTTCCACAGGCGTGCAGTTCTAAGAAAGAAGCTTTGTTCATGGAATCCGCGTTTTGATTTAGGCACAGACATCATTCTACATTCCAGAATCATCGTTACATAGTTTCGCCTTCATAAAATCCCACCCAAAACACACTTCATTTTAGCCCTAAAATTAAAGAAATAACTAATATATAAAAACATTTTCAAACTGTCTCCTCCGAAACTTAAAGTCGCAGAGTGGCGCTAGGGGTCACAACTACTTGGATTTTTGACGGATCGTTCTATTATGGGTTTTAGCCGGTTAAAATAGTTTTTAAGGGGGGGGGTAAAAAAAAGGGTCAAAATTGAAAAAAATCATACATTTCGTACATTCATTTTGGTTTATTTTTAAGTTTTACTCAGTCAATATGCGTGTCACGTTAGTACAGTGGTAACGTTACCAGCTTTGGATGCTAGTTTCGTTTTCGGTTCCAATTCTAGCTGATGTCACCCGAATTCTTTTTTTTTTTTACTTTTGAAATCACGACTATATAATAATATATACAAAATCCGAACAAATTAAGATATCATATTTAAGCGTATTTTATGGCCAAAGCAAATCCGGGCCCCACCCCACGCGCGAGTAACTAATAAACTGTTAGATATCATTAAATAGCTAGATACGAAACTACCATCATCTTGGAAGATTACTAAAAATAACATGCATTACAAAGAGAGATTCAGCGAGAGCATCAGCATCTTGCACTTTTTTTTTTTTTTATAAGGCTTTCAGATTCATACATTAGAAGACCAGAGACATAGATTCATGACATCTGCACCAGTTCCGCCAAACACCAAGATAATCATAAAAGAAATATTAATTCATTTATCGCAGACTATTATTATTGTTTCACAGCGTTTCGGCCAACTATTCCCCTGGCCTTCGTCAGACCATGGAAGATCAAAATAAATAAAAAAACGTGGATTTATAAGATAAAAAAATCCAACCTTGATCGCTCTTCGGGGCCCGTGGCGCAGTTGATAGAGACGTTGAATCTCTATGGTTCCAAATGATGATTGTCTGAAGATAGCGGTTTCAATCCTACCCAAAGCCGGCCAGAGGCTTACTTGGCCAAAAACGTGGTGATACGGCAACTACGGATGACAGTGATTGTTGAGAATGCAGTTAGGAGATTCGAAGTTCCTATCCGTCGTGGTTACCACCTGACGAAGGCCAGAGGAATAGTTGGCCGAAACGTTGTGAAAAAACAACTAATAAAGATGAGAATAATAGTCCACGATAAATGACTTAATATAAACATTACTCAACTCAATAATGAATTTCAATTAAAATAATATATTAATGATAATGATAATACTAATATCCATGAAGATGGTCATTACAGTGGAGTGGTTACTATATTAATACCTAAACTAATCACATGAGTGAAGTCAGCAACAACAATAATAATAATAATAATACTGAAGCCGCATATCTATAAGTTCTCTAGCACAACCCCACCCCTATCCTTTCATTGCCGCATCACTGCACCCCCCCATACACACACAAAAAAGAGCAAGACCAAATAACAAAGTAGAGTCAAGGAGAAAGGAAAGACCTATGAACTGACCAGACCTCAGTCGGATAAGTGCGAAGAGAACTGGCATCTTGGAGAGGCTTATTGCCACTTAAATTCCAGCGAAGGCCAATAGCCGCTGGCAACGAGAAATCAATGGCAAGCAGCTGTTGCGATAATGCAATGTTAACAAAAGAGGTGGAGAGTATGGGAAACTTGGAGAGACTTGTCACTCAGCCTCCAGTGACTTAGTCCATACTGCATTGTAGAGAACCTACTGTTGATTTTATAAAAAATACTAAGGAAGGGGCGCCCGGCTTTGCCCGGTCGTAAAATACGCTTATATATGATATTTTAATTTGTCCAGATTTCGTATATATTATTAGAGAGTCGTGATTTCAAAAGTAAAAAAAATAGTATTTGGGTGCCATCAGCTAAAATCGAAACCAAAAGCAAAACTGTAGCATTCAGATCTGGTGACGTTACCATTGTACCAACGTGACACGCATATTCAGTAATTAAAAATAAACTATAAATAAAATGAATGTACAAAATCTATAACGATTTTTTCCTTTTTGACCCCTTAAAAACTATTTTAACCGGCTAAAGACCCATAAAAGAATGGTCTATAAAAAAATCCAATCATTTGAAGCCCCTAGCGCTGGTTTGTGACTTTTAGTTTCGGAAGAGATAGAGTTTGAAAATATGGAGAGACAGACAGAGCGAGTTTCATAAATTAGATTTTTATATAATGAAAGTTTTTAAAATGTTTTTATATAATGAAAGTTTTTAAAATGTTTTTATATAATGAAAGTTTTTAAAATGGTTTTATATAATGAAAGTTTTTAAAATGGTTTTATATAATGAAAGTTTTTAAAATGGTTTTATATAATGAAAGTTTTTAAAATGGTTTTATATAATGAAAGTTTTTAAAATGTTTTTATATAATTAAAGTTTAAAATGCAAAAGTCAAGTATCATGGTTCATTTGTGTTCTAAAGAGAAACATTTATTTGGAACACGTATCTATCTTATCAAAGAGCCTACTGTTGATTTCATATGCCAGGTCCTTTTTGCTTGTGCGGTGATAAAACTTCTAAAATGCACTTGTGATGTTAGGCTTTATAACTGTTCTTTCTTTAATCGTATTTTTCGATTATCAATTCACGATTTTCGATACTTGTCAGAAGCATTCTGATACAAAATCTATCTAAGAACATTCTCAGACATATAAAGTATATTTGTGTGAAATTTCATAAAAATCGCCCCAGTTGGTTTGGAGTCCATAGGGAACGAACTGACACACACAAAGTGCTTTTTCTATACAGCATGGAATTATAAAATTGTCGCCCTCCCACAGCACCAAAGCAAGCCTGATTGCCACCATCGATTGAGTTTTGCCAAGTTCACGCCGGCGCTTGTAAAAAAAGCATGCTCTCAGTTCTGGATATGTATCAAGGCGGTGATTGAGGCTGAAAGCGGTTACATTGAATAGATGTCAGCTCTACTACATAATCAAGTTACCTGAATTGATTTTTTTTCAATAAAAATTTAAAAATAAAGTGGAGTCTGGTACTGGGCAATAAATCAGACAATTCTGAAGAACACCTGACATAATAGTATTTATAGAAAAGGCTGGGCTAGCAACATCACGTCTGTAAGAGAGAGAGAGATCACAATGAGGAAGATAGTGTTAAGCCTCCTCTTGTCTCTAGATGAAAGGAATCCTGCTTAGAGTTGTCTCCCTTTTGAAAGAAGACAAAGAAAATTTCATCCAATGCCAGTAGGCGCTGGTGAAACGTGAACAAACTCTACAGAATCTTTCACGTTTTTTAGTTTCCTTTAGGGTGACAATTTTATTGTTCCACCGTGTATAAGTTGAGATAGAAATCATTAAGCATGCAAATGATGGATTTCTGAAATTAAATGTTCCCTGCTCTTGCAGCCATAATTGACTGAATGGGATTGCACTGGAAACTAGTACACAAAATAAAGTTTAAACTCAGGCTTAACAATTCTATAGTCTTTGTCTATAAAAGTTACGCCACTTGACTATTCTTCGCCACCACCCTTCGCATTACACGAGTCGAACCGTAGATATGGGTGTGACAACCATTATTAATTAATGCGTCTGCACGTCGACGTGGGGGGGGGGACAAAAGACACTTAGCGTCAGCTGACAGTAAGCTACTTCTCCCGGTGAAAACTTCCAACTTGGAAAGTTGAATGAATAATTAATTTTGTGCTGGAACCTTCTGTTTATCTTAGGATGATGACGTTGCGGGAGGTGGAACAGAGGGGTGGGGGAAGATGTCAGCTTCTTTTAAAGGAAGTCATGTAATAATGATGGAAAGAATTATTGCGAAGACAGTACAATAGAAAACTTCAGGAATACAGAGCTGGTAAAAGTAATTCTATAAACAAAACAGTTTTGCTCCACTTTTATGTTTTCTTACGAAGATTAAAATTAACATATAGTAGTACTAGATGGCCTTTTTTTTTTTTTTTTTGTTCGAGACAAGGCTTGAAGCCATTTGATGTAAGAAGAATGAAAGATGATTATCGAAGACAGAAGATACCTATTGACATAGTATTGAAAAAGCCAAGGATTATAAGTAGGAATAAAACAGTCAGTAAAAAAGAGTTCCACAAGCAAGCGGTACTTGGAAAGAAGCTACTGGATTAGGAAGCTGTGTTACAATGAGGTATCAAAACAAAATTGCTGGAGACCACTAGACCAACGAGTCAAACGAGCTGGAACAAAAGAAGCAGGAAATAAATCAGACAATTCTAAAGAACACATGCCATAATAGTATTTATAGAAAATACTGAGGCTAGCAACATCACGTCTGTGAGAGAGAGGTCACAGAAAAGAAGATAGAAGTTGAGCTAAAACTGCTGAGTTCTCTCCTCTTGTGTCTGGATGAAGAGAATTCTGCTTAGAGTGGTCTCCCTTTTGAAAGATTGGTTGGTTGTTTTTGTTTTACGGCATATCAACCCTTTTCGGGTTATTTAATGCAGAATCCAAAGATTTTGAAGAAAATTTTTTTTAATAGAATATATTTGTTGTTTTCACGTCGGTTTCTATTCAACCCATAGTTGGGACCCTAACAGGTACTACCACTCCGGGTCAGAGTGGACCTGGGAGCAATGGTGATTAAAGGGTGGCTCCACACTCCCCAAAGCCCACAAGCTGGGGCCTCACCACTGGATATAGTTTAAGGTCATATCTAGGCCCCCCCCCCATCCTTTTGAAAGAAGAAAAGAAAGTTTTACATCCAATGCCAGTAGGCGCAGGTGAAACGTGAACAAATTCCGTAGAATCTTTCACGTTTTTTCTAATGGCTGGAAATACTTGATGTTTCGCCAAGGCTATCAATGCGGGGGTTGGGGCGGTGTGGACGGGATAGTCCAAACAACGGCGGGGTGGGGTGGGGGACGGGATAGTCCAAACAACTGTAACCCTTTCCCCTCTCCTATTACAAAACTCACTCATGCTCTGCAGGGCAGGGAATAAAAACGATAAAATCCACTACAAAACAACCAAACCAAACCAAACACTACAAAATAGCGATTGAAGATACAAAGAGATTAAAGAATAAAAAGCTTCTACAAGATAACTGGATGAAACATGAATACTATTTCCAAAATAACTGAATTCGGCATTAAATAACCCCAAAAGGGTTGATATGCCGTAAAACAAAACAACCAAACCAAACCTATACTTCTTCAATATCTCAGCTAATGAATCTCCCTTGTTTTTACAAAAACTCTACAAATCATGTTTTCCTATTACAAATTATGTTTTCCTATTGTTGTAAATTTTAATTTAAAACATATATATAATATCTCGTTCGTGAATATGTACGTTCTGAACTCATTATTTTTTGCTGTTTATCGTATAACATGTCTCTTGTTTTTTTTTACATTTGATTATAAGATTTGCAAACCTTTTTCACTGAAAACATTTATCTGGATCCGGCTCATTCCCAAAATACTTCTCCCATTACAAAACATGTAGGTTTTGTGAATGCTTTCAAGAGATTAGATAGGCCTATAAAACTTAATACGCTTGGTTTTTATCTGTTCAGATAATCCCTTATATTAGAAGGATGATTAAAGTTGATCAGATTCTTTCTTCAAGTTCACTAGGATCAGGAAAGGACCATAACACGCTTGGGCACTTATGCAGAACACGAACAACGGTGTTATGTAGAAATCTATTCTTTACTGTTCTGTATCTTCATCGTTAATAAACTAACGCACCGCAAAAATTGGATCCAACTTCAAAAATTTAAAGAAAAAAAAAATGTAGTATATAACCGGCCAAATAACCAGAGTATAGCTGCCCAGGGTGGGTGGGGCGAAGGTGACGATATGCTCTTCTAATTTCCAAAACAAACGATTGCTTTCTAGCTATGCTAACAGATGGCAGTTTTTTTTCTTTTTTTTATGGCGGCTTCAAATAACCAAAATTTTAGACCAATAAGAAAAAAAGGTTAATTATTCTATTTTTTTTATTCTTTAAAAGTTTATTATCATTTATATATAGATACATTTTTATTTTTAGTTTATATTTAATAAAAATATCAGAAACACGACACCACAAACACGCTAAAGTAAATCCCCCAAAACTGTCGTGAAACACATCCCTAAAACTGGTGACCGCCATCCCCTAAATAACTGGTGAACCCTCGACGTGATTTCAACACAAAACTTCTGATTGTAAAAACAACAATCTAAAGGTGCACAGATCCCATTAGTAAAAAAAATTAAAAATATATAAAATAATACGCTTTGTATTTGAGCCGCCATTTTTCTTTCTGGCAATCTATTCACAAAAACTTAGCAGTAAGTAAATAAGAATAAATAAATAAAAAAAATAATAATCCAAGCTGTTGCTTTGTTAACAAAGAACCCCCCCCCCCCCAAAAAAAAAAGCCCACACAGAAATCTGGATAACTTTTGCCTCGTAACAGTTATCGATCTGGATAAATAAATGTATGTAAGTCTGCCTTTGACATAGATAATAAAAAAGAACACACACACACATATATATTAGTTTGTTTTGCTTTAATCTCATACGAGGAAATAGAAAGGCAGTGATGGCAAAGTTATGCTGAGAGGGAAACCCAGGAGTAGGAAAGAGAAGGAGAGAAGAGTTTTATGCGTCATGCCATCAAGAAATAACCATATCGTCTGCACGTGTTCCATATTTATGTTTAATCCATATATATATATATATATATATATATATTATACACCCCTCCCCAAGCATTGCAGCCCGGTGTTGCCTGGGTGTTTGGAGTGGTATGTTGAGCAAAAAAACAAAACAAAAAAAGACAAAATAAAAAAAAAACGGTCAATTTTTTTTATTTTTAACTTTGTTCCTATTATGACCCCTTAATATTTATTGTTTTGGGCTCAAATCAAGTTATTAAGTTAGATCCATGCCCAAGGAACCTATATCCAAAATGTCAAGTGTTTGGACCCAAAATTGTCGGAGGAGTTTGGTAGAGTTCTCAAAAGGTTAAATCGTTGAACTTTAACCCCTTAAAAGCTAAATTTCTGTCCGAAAACGGATCACATAGATTTTCCCAAATCTCACTACCCTGTATATCAAATTTCGAATCTGTAAACTAAAAATTGACAGAGTTATTGCGTAGGAAAATGTACACAGACACTATCACTTATATATATATATATATATATATACACACACACACATATATATATATACACATATACACACATATATATACATACATATATATATATATATATATATATATATATATATATACACACATATATATATACACATATACACACATACATATATATACATACATATATATATATATATATATATATGTATGTATGAGTCAAGTCAAGAAATGAAGATGTCCAAAGCAATAAGCTAAGTGTACCTAACCCATCCTACCAAAATGCCAACTGCTCTTTTTTACTTTCTTGCCAACTGCTGTTTATTATTTTTCTCTTTTAAATTTTTTTTTATATTAATAATGTATTTTAATTATGCGTGTATATATTGTCTTTATCTCATTGTTTCCCTGCGAGCCGTGTGTAGTTCTTAAAATTCGACTCGAAAAATTGAAAGCTTAAGCAAGAGAATTCTCAACTTAACAGAAGCGAGGATTTATTTTTTTCTACTGTAGAAGACAGAAGAACTTTATTAAGTAGTATACTTAATATCTGCAATTACCATATGCTTGCTTGTATTAATAAAGTGGCCTCCGTGGTATCCATACCAAACCACTGAACATAGCTTATAATTTAACTTTCACTATATTTGTAACTGAAGTATACAGTATCTTAGCTGTGATACTAGGACTATTTTTCTGAGTAGATGCAATGCTCTGTGCCTGACCTTAATGACTGCCTATAAATACAAAATACAAATTCCGAATCACCCTGAACTAGTTGTTCCTCTTATAACTGGGGGAAAAACACCTAACAGCTAATTCCCGTCTCCCTAGAAAATCTCATCAGTATGCCCTGTATTTAAGAATTCAGGTGATCGCTCATCCCCCTCTCAGTACAGGCCAATAAGTCTCCTGTGCGTCATGAGTAAGTTGCTAGAATCTGTGTTAAATACAGAAGTAATCAACCATCTCAACAAAAATAACCTTCTTAGTGACACTCAATATGGTTTCCGTTCTGCTAGATCTACAGCAGATGTGCTTACAGTTATATCGCATAGGATTAGCAAATATCTCGACGGTGGCAATCTTTCTAGGGCAATTGCTCTTGACATATCTAAGGCCTTTGATAGGGTATGGCATAAAGGTTTACTTCATAAGATCGCTAGCTATGGTATAACTGGAAATGTCTTCTCAATTATTAAATCATTTCTTTCTGATAGGTTCATAAGAGTAGTAGTTGAGGGGCAAAAATCAGAAGCTCACAGTATTAATGCCGGTGTCCCTCAGGGGTCCATCCTGGGCCCAACTCTTTTCCTGATCTACATTAATGATCTTCCAAATCACATCCTTACATCATTTGTAGACATTTATGCTGACGACACTGCCATTTATGGAAGCACATCTAAGACAGTAAACGACCAAGTTCTCTGCAATTCTCTCTCCTCTGATCTTGAGCACGTAGTACAATGGGGAAAGGAGTGGCTGGTTACTTTTAATGCATCTAAAACCAAGCTTCTCTCTTTACATCATCAACATTCTAATCCACATTTGGCATCAATTGAAATGAATGGCTCCCGTCTTCAGGAGGCCTCAAGTTTTGACAAGCTTCTGGGCTTGACCATTACTCCTGATCTTAAATGGAACACGTACATCAAATCTGTTGCCAAGGCCGCTGGAAAAATGGTGGGATCTTTCTATCGATCCGGTAAATATCTCACTGCTGATGCTATTCTCTATCTATATAAGAGCCAGGTACGTCCAAGGATGGAATACTGTTGCCACATCTGGGCAGGAGCTGCTAGAAAGGACTTGTCCTGCCTTGATAGAGTTCAAAATAGACTTCGTAGCCTCGTAGGAGATGTCCTTTTCTCCTCCTTGCAACCTCTATCTCACAGAAGAGATGTTGCGAGTTTGTCTCTGATGTATCGTTATTTTCATGGAAAGTGTTCGACTGAGCTTCAATCTATGGTCCCCCCTCGCCAAACTTTCACAAGAAACACTCGTCTAGCTGTAAACACTATCAATAATTCCCCACACTCTTTATCTGTGTCTAAACCTAAACGTTGATTCCATGAACAAAGCTTCTTTCTTAGAACTGCACGCCTGTGGAATTGTCTTCCGTTTTCCTGCTTTCCGGCTGATTACAATATGGTTGTGTTCAAGTCTAAAGTAAATAAGTTCTTGATGAGCCGTTCCATATAAGTTATCAAATTTACCAAATTTTCATTACTAATGATTACTATATTGTCCAATTTCTACTGTAAACTCTTTAACCCTTATCCTTGAGTGGCCTCTGGGCCTTGATAATGTGGTGATGCCTATGTAAAAAAAAAAAAAAACTACGAAATCCCAATATACATTTTACCTCCAAGACGACTGCCTTTCTCTAACCTGCATGCCAAAAAAAAAAAAAATTTGTTTTTTCTTTCTTCAAACTAAACCTTACCTTAAACTCTAAATCCTAATGGAGATCTACTGTTATTTGTAAGTAATTAACCCCCGTCTCTTTAACGCTAACAATCTGCTCTTTCCCACCAAATCGCCATTAAACTCCTACATTGCACAGCATTTGTAGTGGAATCTTTAACTTCCAGCCCCTAACCCTCACATGCTAACTGCTTAATAGTCATTACTAAACATCTATACATTTCTACCTCTAAGACATGCATTAGAGTTCATTCCTATCCAGTTAGGTATCTAACAGCCAAAGTATGTACTCAGAAGCAAAGCAATCTGCATTACATAACTATGTCTCCTCCTAGATAGTTTTGCAACGATTACTATGAAACTGAACCGATACTCCTTGTTATGCAAAATGTCCCATGACTCTTACTTAAAAGCTGAAATTATCTTCCCTCAATAATAGAAACACACTTTATACCTACAACTTCAACTTTATTCGCATCTACTGAAAACCTGTTCATATATCTATTTACCTAATTACACATGACTCAAAACTTGCTGTTTTATCCGTACTATATTGCACTTCCATCTTAACCCTCCTGTCATCTAAAATATAGTTTGGGTACAATTCGTAGTTCAATTCTTAACACCTACTCATACTGTAACGTTATCCTAGACCTAAGTTAACATAAATAAAATAAAAAAATATAAAGGGAAAGCCTCAAACCACATTATCTCCTTTCTAACAAGCCTTCTTACAGTCTTAGTTGCTTACACTGAATGAGCTCCACTCACCCCTTTTATCCAGTAACAATGAAATAGCAATGTCCCTAAATCACTTTGAGGAGTGTAACTATTCAGCAGATATATAACCTCTACAAACTAACCCAGTAACATTAACTAATCACGCGGGGTCGCAGAAATACTTGGATTAGAACCCAGACGCGGAACAAACCCTCTTAGTGCTGACGGATCATCCGTCTAAGAGAAGGAAAACTCTGAACCTAAACCAAAGGAGAGGGAGGCCTCTCCAGTCTTGGATGACAACCTTCCTAGAACTGGTGACTCAAACAAATTACCCGATTGCAAACCTAAACTGCTTAAGGAGTAGATAGGCTCTGTCTATCACCCGGCTTCCATACTCCTTTGCCTATTAGTCAGGTGCAGAGACACTATCAGTGATTCGACAGAAACACCCAGTGGTAGATCTTGTTTCTTGTCTAGGGCAATGAATGCCGTTTTCCCCACTCCTGACACACCCCACCCCTAAAACTGGGCACTTGGAAGTGCTTGAGTACCATATATGCCTGAGCAATTAGATTGGGTTGACCTTCTGATGGGTTGAGGGTGCCGGATTGACAGTTCCTTGCTGCTGTTTCCGACTGGTAGTACAGGCGCCCTAACTCTTTGGTAGCGCTTAGAGCGGCTGCTCCATCAACAGTTGTATAATATCGGGATATTTGTAGTGCCATGTAAAGGGACCCTGCACTCATCCCCGGTGGGCTTTCCTGAGGCCACAATCCTAATTGAAGAAAGGTCAGCTGATGGTCTACTTGTGATGCATGTCTGATGCTCTGCATAACCTCTTGTTCAGCTCCCCCTTACCTAAACTGAAACTCTTAAAAAATATGACGACAGTACAATAAAATAATAAGCTTAAACCAGGCTTAGGGTCAAACAAATTCAACTTGCCTCCTCCCTTGAGGCTTGCATTCACAAATATCCGTGGGCTTAGAACTAATTTAGTTGATGTTGAAGCATTTCTCCTAACAAATACCCCGGATATCTTAGCACTAAGTGAGACTAACCTACACTCCTTCATCCCCTCTAACTACTTTAACATGACTGGATATCTCCCACTCTGCTGTAAGGACTCTGACAGACACATGCACGGACTTTGAGTTTACATTGGTGATACCCTTCCCTTGACTAGAGAAACAAACCTAGACTCGGATGATCAAGCCTTTATGTGCTTTAGACTAAACATGCAACACAACATTAGCTACTTTTATTTTCTCTACCGCTCTCCCTCGACTCAGGGCTGCACCATAATAAACAAAGTCTCTGACAGCATAGACACAGCACTCTCCCTTGACACTAGCGCACAAGTACATGTATTTGGTGACTTTAATGTCCACCACAAAAACTGGCTTGGATTCTCTACTTACACAGATGCAGCAGGCAGCACAACTCATAGCTTCTCTATATCTCACTCCCTATCACAAATTGTTATGTTTCCAACCCGTTTCTCTGACCAGGAAGAACAACATACATCACTTCTAGATCTGTTTTTGACTAAAGTTCCCGATGATTGAATAACAAATGCCGACAGCCCACTTGGGAATGCTGATCACACAGTGATAATGGTTGAAATCGTCCTAAACTCTAAAGCCAAAATTGAAGAGCCAGTGCTCAAAACAACTATATATTATAAAAAGGCTGACTGGGAAGCAATCAGATATCTTATCAGAGATGCCCCATGGGGAAATATTTTTTCTCTTCCTGCTTAACAGTGCACAAATGAGACCACTGAATGGTTCAAAACTGCAATCGAAGCGCATTTTCACCTGCGGAAATTTTATAGCAAGCCCCCACTCTCCCCAATGGTTTACTTCGACTTGCACAACTGCCATTGCTCAAAGGCAGCATGCATACCGTAGATTTAACAGGCATAAGTTCAATTCAAACAGACAGAAGTATATAGAAGCTAGAAGTAACGTTAAGAAAGAAATAGCAACAGCTAAGAGAGAATTTATGGAAACCACTAAAAAACGTATTGAAGCACAAAAACTAGGAACTTGTGACTTCTGGAAAATCTACAACAGTGTAGTAAATAATGGGCAATCAACAATTCCTCCACTAACCAACAATCACGAGGTTGTTTGCTCAGCAACCGACAAGGCTAACATGCTTGCCAGTCGGTTTGCCTCAAACTCCACACTGGACCCTCCCAACCACCCCCTACCAGACTTTCCTATGCGGACAGACACCACGCTAGACGATCTGAAAATCACCCCTGCTCAGGTGCATGCTATCATAAAAAACCTTGACACTTCAAAAGCATGTGGACCCGATCTTATCCCAGTGTGCTATCAAAAAAGTGCTCAGCCGAAGTAGCTCCAGTTCTCTCCAAACTCTACAACAAATGCCTTAATGAATCTTGCTTTCCGGGCTGTTGGAAAACTGCTTCTGTGGTACCAGTATTCAAGAATTCTGGCGAAAGAACTGACCCATTAAATTATCGCCCCATTAGCCTACTCCCACTTTTTGCCAAAATATTTGAGACCTTAATTAACCATGCTCTAGTCCATCACCTTACAGATGCTAAACTACCGACTGACCAACAATATGAATTTAGACAAGTCCGTTCCACAGCAGACATCCTAACTAATCTCTGAACGTATAGACCATTTACTGGACAAAGCGGGGGAGGGCAGAGCGGTAGCTTTAGATATATCTAAGGCTTTTGACAGGGTATGGCATGAGGATCTCCTCAGGAAAATTAGATCATACGGTATCAATGGTATCAATGAAGCTTAGATGCCAGTTCAGAGCCTATCAGATTTGCGACTCTCTTTTGAACCTTGTCAAGGAGCGAGGGACTAGTAGCAGATGCACCAGCCCAGATGTGACAGCAATACTCCATACATAGGCGAATGGTGGTCTTATAGAGGTACATGATACTTTCGGGTGTTAGTAGTTTTCTAGCACAGTAGAGAGAGCCCAACTTCCTTGCAGCGGCCCTGGTAATGTTTTCAATGTAATTGTTCCAACTCATGTTTCCTGTGAACGTTAGGCCAAGGAGTTTAAAAGATGTACTCTCAGATAAAGAGTCGTTGTCCCTGAGTGGCTTCCGGGCCTTGATAAGTGGTGATCACTGTGTAAAAAAAAAAAAAAAAAAAAAAAAATCAATGGTAGAATACTTAACATAATTAAATCCTTCTTAGATAAGAGAAAAATCCAGGTTTTCCTCAACGGTCGTACATTTAAACAATATGATATAAATGCGGGAGTGCTCCAAGGGTCTATCCTTGGACCTCTGTTGTTCCTGATATTCATAAATGACCTCCCCGACAAAATTGCCTCTGAGATGGGTATATATGCTGATGACACCACACTCTATAACAGGTATGACAGGAAAACAAATGAACACATATCTAAAGAAATGGCAAAAACACTAGAGGATGACCTCCAATCTGTAGTGGAATAGGAACAAAAATGGATGGTCACATTCAATGCCGCCAAGACTAAACTAGTTTCATTCAATAATTACAAGAAACTTTCTCTTCCACCTATAGCAATGGCCAACGACTCTTTATCTGAGAGTACATCTTTTAAACTCCTTGGCCTAACGTTCACAGGAAACATGAGTTGGAACAATTACATTGAAAACATTGCCAGGGCCGCTGCAAGGAAGTTGGGCTCTCTCTACTGTGCTAGAAAACTACTAACACCCGAAAGTATCCTGTACCTCTATAAGACCACCATTCGCCTATGTATGGAGTATTGCTGTCACATCTGGGCTGGTGCATCTGCTACTAGTCCCTCGCTCCTTGACAAGGTTCAAAAGAGAGTCGCAAATCTGATAGGCTCTGAACTGGCATCTAAGCTTCAGTCTCTGTGCCATCGACGAAATATTGCATCCCTCTGCCTGTTCTACAACTATTTTAATGGTGAATGCTCTAACGAACTGCAAGCACTTCTGCCCCCACGACATGAACACCCTCGACAAACCCGACATACTGCTAAATCCCACCCCCACAAACTACTCTGTCAATTTTCAGTCTACAGACTCGAGATTTGACATAAGGGGTATTGAGATCTGGGAAAAACTTTTTAATTGGTTTTCGGCCCAAAATTTGGCTGTCAAAGGGTCAAAGTTCAACGATTTGACCTTTAAAAAGTCTACCAAACTCCTCCTCCAATTTTGGGTCTAAACACTTGAAATTTTAGATGTAAGATCAAACTTTTTAACTTGATTTGAACCCAAAACAACAAATGTTAGGGGTTAAAATTGGATTCAGAGTTTTAAAAAAATTGGTCTCTCAGCCAATTTTTGATGTAAACATTTGCAATTTTACATATAAAGCGTATTCAGACATAGGGCAAGCTTATTGATCAGTTTTTGTCTTCTTGGCAGCCAAGTTGAAAGAGTTGACCATTGCAGACTCTACCAAACTCCTCCGCCAATTTTGGGCTAATTTGAAATTTTAGATGTAGGTTACCTGAATACGAGTCAAACTTTTTAATATATATATATATATATATATATATATATATATATATATGCACATAAAATTGTGAATAGTACATTGGGTCCGAGCAAAGCTGGGCTGAACTACTAGCACACAAACAAATTAGGTACTAGCAATTTCAAAGTGTTGGGGAGGGGGTTTATGGCCATCCTCATCACTATACCTTATACAATAGATCCCGGGATACGGCATTAAAAGTTAGTAACAAGATACAGAACAGTATATAATCAAATAACATTATCAATAAGACCGTAAGGCAGAGCAAATACCGTAACCAGAGCCAGGAAAAAACATTGTATTCCACATCATAACCTGAAAATACCATATCCTAGGACCACCGTATCCCTGTATACGCCCTATAATTTTCCTAGCTAGAATCTTCAATCACCATAATACTACATTCACTCCAGGGACCGTCCTACTTAAGCTTTGCAAATCGATTTTTTTTTACACTATGTTCTTAGCCCGACTGCCAGATCTGTTTTTTTTTTCTACATGTAACCTTTTTATCATTCAAATATGTGTTCATGTACACTCCGACAAGCTATATATAAATACGGCATAATCACGTTAACACACTGGTTCTCGCCAGGTCACCGAAATTAAGCAATGTTGAGCCTGACATGTACCAGATCGGTGACCATCTGGGAATACCAGGCGCTGTATGTAGGAATATGTCAGCAGCTCCTGCATTTTACCTGGTCTCCAGACGAAGGCATCCCCTCTATTAATAGAGAGCAGTATTCAATAAAAAATAAAAAGCCGTAAACAATGAAGAACTCAAAAACAAAAGGTGTAAAACAAAATTACATACTAACAGGCAAATACCATAGCTACCGAGAGAGAAGGAGGCCACTGAACATGACCGCGTGACGTCATTGCCAAATCGATATTGAGGTAAAGGGTACCTAAAGTTTCCCGTGTTCAACCATGTCACGCTAATAGGCATAAAAAATATGGCTGTGGTGATTTTATGAAAGTAGTCCAAACGTCCATGTATTTTCTTCTTCTAAAGAGAAAGAACAAGTTTCCATTTAGATAATTGTTATAATTGCACATTGGGATAATTTTAATCTAACAAAATATCGTAAGTGAAAAAGTAAAGGACTAGTTGTTAAAACTGGAAAAGAAAAGGACAAGATATTCTAGTAAAAAATATAATAAATTAAATTAAATATAATATAAATAAATATAAATTAAAATATTGCAGCATTAAGATTTTTTTAAAATTCAATTTATAACATTATATTATCAATTGTTAATGTTGCAATATTTTAAGTTAGAAATTTATTATATTTTTTACTAGAATATCTTGTCCATTTCTTTTCCTGTTTTAACAACTAGTTCTTTACTTTTCGCCGTTTAAGCTTAACCATATTATTTTTCATGCTCGCCTTTTTCTATGTAATATATATATATATATATATATATATATATTATATCGATTCATATGGTACTCAATTTTAAGAGCAAAATGGAGCTCCGTATTCAAACTTTTTAAATAGTCCTTTCAAAATTTGTAACAGAACCATAAACAAATAAAATGAGAAATCAAAGTTATAATATACTGGGATTTAATGTCAATTTTGGAGCAAAGTAAACTCCCATGGAACTCTGAAGGCAATTTTTCACATGACTACTTTAATTCGTTCAAGCATGCTCTGAATATTTTCCAGAAACGTGCAAGTTTTCTTTATTAAAAAAACTGCCATTAAATCATTGTATATTATAGCTATGATCTCTCTCTCACACATTATATATATAATAAAAATTACAATTAAATTTACCAAAATGATCCAAGATGGTAAAATTAAAGTATATTATAAATATTAAAGAATTGATATTTACAAAGTAATCTCAACCAGATGTAAAAGCTCGATAAAACCAAATAGGAGATAGAGCTTATAATAAGAGCAAACAGTTAATAAAACATGTTAAAAACACTTTGACAAAGAGTTAAAAACATATTTAATCTGAAAAAGAAACACTTGATAAGTGGATAGTCCTTAATCCGCAGAGTTTCGAAGAAATACTTTCCTTCTCATCAGAGGGTAGGAATTAGCAAAATGCAGTTTCATCAAATACTTTTGTATGCAAAATCCGATCCCGCATTTTGCTAATTCCTTCCCTCTGATGAGAAGGAAAGTATTTTTTCGGAACTCCGCGGATTAAGGACTATCCACGTATCAAGTGTTTCCTTTTCAGATTAAATAAGTTTTTAACTCTTTGTCAAAGTGTTTTTAACATGTTTTATTAACTGTTTGCTCTTTATATATATATATATATTTTTTTTTTTTTACACATTGATCACCACTTATCAAGGCCCGGAAGCCACTAAGGGATAAGGGTTATTGCAAGTACATTACCTTAGTGTGGAGCTTTGATGAAGTGTTTACTTAAGGGGGCGGTTCATTAGGAATTTCTTAACATTGGACTTGAAGACATCCAAGTTGTAGTCCGGAGGGAAGCAGGCAGACGGAACAGAGTTCCACAGGCGTGCAGTTCTAAGAAAGAAGCTTTGTTCATGGAATCCGCGTTTTGATTTAGGCACAGATATAGAGTGGGGGAAATTTTTCACAGTGGATTCAGCTAGGCGGGTGTTTTTAGTGAAAGATTGGCGAGGGGGGACCAGAGATTGGAGTTCAGACGAGCATCTGCCATGGAAATAACGATAAAACAAGGATAGGCTCGCAACGTCTCTTCTGTGGGAGAGGAGTTGCAGGGAAGAGAAAAGGGCATCCCCCACTAAACCACAAAGTCTATTTTGTACTCTGTCAAGGCAGGATAGGCTGTTTTTAGCAGCTCCTGTCCAGATATGGCAACAGTATTCCATCTTTGGACGTACTTGGCTTTTATATAGATAGAGAATTGCATCAGTAGTGAGATATCTTCTGGGGCGGTAGAACGATCCCACCATCTTTCCAGCGACCTTGGCAACAGACTTGATGTACATGTTCCATTTCAGATCAGGAGTAAAGGTCAAACCCAGAAGCTTGTCAAAACACGGGGCCTCACCCAGACGAGAGCCATCCATCCCAATTGATGCCAGCTGGGGATCAGAGCGTTGATGATGTAAGGATAGGAGTTTGGTTTTGGATGCATTAAAGGTAACTAGCCACATCTTCCCCCACTGAACCACGCGCTCGAGATCAGAGGAGAGAGAATCAGAGAGAACTTTGTCATTTACAGCCTTTGATGTGTTGCCGTAGATGGTCGTGTCATCAGCATAGATGTCAACGAATGATTTACGTATGTGTTTAGGGAGGTCATTGATGTAGATCAGGAAGAGAGTTGGGCCCAGGATTGACCCCTGAGGGACTCCAGCATTTATATTGCAGGCCTCCGATTTTTGTCCATCTACCACTACTCTTATGAACCTATCGGAGAGAAAAGATTTAATGATTGAGAAAACATTTCCAGTTATACCGTAGCTGGAAATCTTGTGAAGTAGACCCTTATGCCATACCTTGTCGAAGGCCTTTGATATGTCAAGAGCAATTGCCCTAGAAATGAAGCCTTTGTCAAGAGATTCACTAATCCTGTTGGATATAACCGTCAGCACATCTGCGGTAGATCTTGCAGAGCGGAAACCATATTGTGTGTCACTAAGAAGGTTATTCCTGCTGAGGTGGTTGACTATTTCTCTATTTAATATGGATTCCAGCAACTTACTCATAACACACAGGAGACTTATAGGTCTGTATTGAGAGGGAGATGACTTATCACCTGAATTCTTAAATACAGGGCAAACTGATGAGGTCTTCCAGGGAGTCGGAAAGCACTTCTCTTTAAGGCAGCGCTTAAATAGTTTCGTAAGTATGGGAGCAAGTTCTGGTTGAAGCTTTTTTAACACTATAATTGGGATGCCATCAGGGCCAGTTGCTTTACTGGAATCTAGGTTCTTTATTAGCTTGGCGACCTCATGCACGGATATTTGTATGTTACCTAGCTTGTTCTGTGTTATAGGAAATATGGGGAGTTGATGGCCTTCGTCGCATAGGGTAGAATTAGCTGCAAAGTTCTTTGCAAATAGTTTGGCCTTGTCTGACGCTGACGAGATGACCTCTGGTCCATTGATAATGGTTGGGATAGAACGCACACTTCTGTTCAGGATCCTATTTGTTATTTGCCAAAACTGGTGGGATCCAAGCCGCTGATCAGCTACCTTGGATTTAACAGACTGAGCATATAGCTCTCTTGCATTTTTTATTACTCTTTTACAGTGGTTGTTGGCAGACCTGAAAGCAGCTTTAGTCTCAGTGCATCTATTACGTTGGTAGCTATGGAAAAAGTGATTTCTGTGCGCGATAGCAGCAGCACATTCTGGCTGTTAGGTTTTTGTTGGAATTTTTTAGATGGTATGAATTGGTCTATGCCTACAATTACCCATTCGGTCAGATCTGATACTATAGAGGACACATCCTTTTTAAACATGGAGTGCAGAGGTAAATCAGATATGAATGTACGGAAGCTATCCCAGTCAGCCATAGAGTATCGGTATACAGTACGGTGGAGGGGTACGTCTGGGGGCTTCTTACATTTCGTTTTTATCTTAACTGATACGACGGAGTGGTCGGAGGATCCTAGAGGAGAATGAACGGAACATGAACATAGCTCAGGGGAAGTTGAGAGAAAAAGGTCTAAGAGGCTTGCATATTGACCGGGTGTATCGAGCACACGGGTGAGTTCGCGAACAATCTGAGTGAGGTCATAAGCAATGGCAAAATCATGACAAAACCTCCCCTCATCGTCTGTCTTATTTGAATGGGTCAGCCATTCCACGTTATGGACGTTGAAGTCACCACATATGTGGATGTTAGCCGAGGGATGTGAAGACACTATGTGGTCTATTTTCTCAGATATGCTCTTAAAGATAGTAACTCCGCTGTTGTGGGGCCTATAGAGGGCAAATATAAATGCAGTGGTGTTAGCAAGTGCAACCCTGAAGCACATATAGGGTAAATATATATCTCTTTTGTCTGCCCGTCCGTTCCACTTCTTTTTGGAAACTACTAGACAGATCTGGCTGAAATGTATTAACCTTTGCTATGATACGTTGCAACGAATGAAGTATTATGGTATCCATTTGATACAAAATTAGCGATTAATAGAGATCAATCGACAAAATACCAATCAATCGACACAATACCGTATTTATTCTAGAATTTTTCTTGGAAACTGTTGGGCCGACCTGTATGAAATGTTGAAGGGGGGCTTTGTTACATGTTGTAACGAACTATTATTGTATTTGTTCGACGCACAGTCAGATTTATAGAGATTTATAGGGATTTAATGCAGAATGAGTACAAATTTAACGATACTCAATCATCAATTTGTAAAAAAAAAACATCCATTCCAAGTTAAAAATGATGCTTGAAACCTTACCATGACAGACGAAAGTATACAAAACTTACACATGACAGACAATATTTCACGACGGAAATCATATTCTAAATTAAGACTGATAGACTGATGAAAATCATATTTTATATTTTTAGCATGAGGGACAAATAAAAATAATATTTCCATCTTGACAGATCGACGTAAATAATACTTTAAATTTGTGTGACAAACCGGCAAAAATTATATTTCAAACTTACACAAGACAAACCGACGTAATTATTTTAAACGTACGCATGAAAGACCAATGAAAATGATATTTAAAACTTACGCATGACAGATAAATATAAATATTTCATCTCTCGATGGTGACGGTCTGACATACCAACGAAAATTATATTTCAAACTTAAGCATGGCATACCAACGAAATTTCAAACTTACGCATTACAGACCAACGAAAATTACAGTAGAAACTGACAAAGAGCTTCTTGCAAAAATGCTAAGACGCATCTAAAACAAGTTACGGCGCTTCTACACTATTGGGATGAAATTTCGGAAATCGTAAAACTGAATTTCACATGAAAACAAATGGTACGTACGCATTCCTCGTATTTTTGAAGATGATTATAAAAAAAAAAAAAAAATACGAAAATCGATAAGGTAGAAAATTATTTATTTAAGAAAATAATAAATAGAATTTGATGAAAACGATCGTAAGCCACAGAATAATTCAAAAGAGATAATTTTCCATTTCAATTTAAACAGGATGGCGGCAACTTTTTATCTGCTAAGACGATTAAAGTTGTTTTCTTCTTTAATAATTCAGTAATGTTCAGGTAATTTCGACTGCATAATTTGGAAGCTACCATTGTAATTTATTAGAATTGTCAAAAAAAAAAAAATCAGTATAAAACCATTGTTTTTTGTTTTTTATCTGAAAACTCCATTTATAGACTACAAAATTTCGTCCCAATAGTGTAGAAGCGCCCAAGTTACGGCCATTCAATGTATTTATTTATTCATTTCAGTTATAAAGAGATCAAGGGGCTACTTACTGGAGTAAACATTTATTATAATGCGAATTTATATCTGAGGGTTCGTTTTAATAATAGACGTTATGTCCTTTATGGGTGATATCTGAATTTCGTTGTTTTCCATGGATTATTTCCAAGTATTACTCAAGTTTAATTTTTTCCCCATTAAGCCAGTTGCTCCAAATCACAACCGGTATAATGTTTATGTCTTTCAGAGACCATGTCGTCTTTAAATCATTCTTGAGGTCCAGATGTTTTGTTATCAGTTCCCCCGTTCCAAACAGAAGCGGGCCTGACTGGTTGATTGAAAAAACCTCTTACAGAGATAGGAGGTCACAACTAAAAAAATCTCGCTTTTTACAACCCACTAATATATAGGGAACTCATTTCCCCCCCCCCCTTTTTTTAACGAGTTCTAGCGATTTTAATGGGAAATTGTAGCTATTACAGGCCTAATTTTTTTTATCTTTATAATTCAAATTGAGTTATCTTCTCTTATTTATAAAATATGAAGGATCAAAACGTAACCTCTAGTTTCGTCATAAAAATTGATTTTCTTAGTTAAAAAACAAAAACTATTTAATTAATTTACATGATTTTTCGAATATGACATCTTCAATGACGAGATATACGTACATCATATATATTTTTTAAAAGATTGTTTTCTGTATTTTTGTTCTAAGATTTAAAAAAAAAAAAAAAAAAAAGCATCAAAATAGTTTTTGTTAGAAAGTTACAAACAAACCTACCTGGGAAGATAGCTAAATTTACATCCAAGTTCTTTCAAGTAATCCCATATAGTAATTCATTTCGTATACTTGCTTTTCAGGACTAAATGCAGATAAGTTATGCAAAATTGCAACGCACAAGTGCACCTGGCAACAATAGGATGGGGAGGTAGGGTTGGGTCGGACAGGAGCGAAATAAAAAAATAAAAATAAAACGAGTTTTAACGGAGACGTCTCAGCCAGGGGAATAAATGCCGATCGTATACTTAATTAGCTATAGGTGTGTGCGTAAGCTTTGATCTAGAGAGAAACGTAGCGAAGAAACAGGTGTTGACTTGGACAGGTAAATATGTGGCAAGGTAGGCTGTCAGTATGACAGACACTAGGACGAAAAGAAGTGGACAGAGGGTAAGAAGAGGAAGGAGGGGGCTTAAGTATTAGCAAGCATGTTTTAGAAAAAGAAAAAATAAATAAAAAAGTAAAAGTTTTTCTTTTTTAAAAAAGTACAAGAAAAGTCGAAAGAGCAAAAAATAAAAAAAAAATAAATAATAATAATACCCAAGTAAAAATGGCCGTCAAGGGACATTTTGCAGTGTAGATAACAAAACAAAAACAAATAAACGTTACCAAAGAGAAAGTGAATATTCTACCTACCTGGATAAGATTTTTTTTTGTGTGCTTTAACTTATTTTAAAGCGTGTATCTACTTCAAAACATAAGTAGTGCCAAAGCTTAATTTAGAACAAGAAAAATACCGGACATTAGACGTTCATTTGGGGAATCTCGATAATCGCTCAAAAATCGAAAATTGAACAAAATACTGATAGATTATATTTCCCCCATGATTGGTGACAATTGTTAGGTCGGTTTCTAGGATTTATTTTTAATTTTTCTTTTTTAATTTTAGACTTCTTAGCGATTAACCGAGACACCCGAAATGACCGTCTAATGTCAGCCATTTTTTTCTTGTTCTAATTAAAAACTAAACATTACCTGTGTTTCAAATTAAATAAACGCTTTAAAAGAAGTTGAAACAAAAAAAAACCCTATCCTAGTAAATTAGTTATCTATCTTACCTTTGGTAATATTTATACCTTATATATTTATTTTTTGACCACGGTTTCGTTTTAATGTCTACACTGAAAAACGCCCACCACCACCCAAAGTTTTGGTGTTTATTTTCATATTTGCAGTTTAAAATAAAATATCAGGAAAAATTATGGAGTTATTTATCAGTGAAAAATATTACTGTGCACCAAAAACTACGGAAAATTATTACCATTTGCAATTGTATTTAAATTATAAATGCCAAAAATTAATCCTTATTTGTATAATAAAAATATTTTTCCGGTGATATATTTTAATTTAAAGTTTGTACCCCTAAAAAACACCCTATATATATATATATATATATATATATATATATATATATTTTTTTTTTTGTTATTTTTCAAGCGCTACACGGTTAATATTGGTTCCGCCTCGGAGCTCATTTTTTTAATTTTTTTTATTTACTTAGAATGTCGCCCTTTTTAATTTTTTTTTTTTTTTTTTTTTTACAAAGGCATCACCACATTATCAAGGCCCAGAGGCCACTCAAGGATAAGGGTTAAAGAGTGTACAGTAGAAATTGGTCAATATAGTAATCATTAGTAATGAAAATTTGGTAAATTTAATAACTTATATGGAACGGCTCATCAAGAACTTATTTACTTTAGACTTGAATATTTTTATTTATTTATTATTTTATTAATTTATTATTTTTAAAACATTAGATATATATATATATATATATATATATATATATATATATATATATATATATATATATATAACGACTTTATTATAATATATATTATAATAAAATCGTATCCCAGTATGTTTTCTTGTTTGTTCACAATTTGGTTAATATATACAAAAAGTACACTGTTTCACAGACTTTCACGAACTTTCACACACTTCTATTTCCGCCTGATTTCAATATATACTATTTATTCAAAAAGACTCAACACTTAAGAGATTTCCTAATTTGCATATTACATTAAAGAAAATCTGTTTTAATAATTAAGGCTAAATGTTTAATGGAAATTAGTAATAGAATTTTGCTAAGTATTATATTTGGAAATATTTTATAAAGTTAATTTATCTAATTTATTTTTAATTTTATTTACATTTAATGTAATTTATTTTTAATTATTATTATAACGAAAATCAGCTGCGTTTAAAACGTAAGTTTTCATTCGATCTATGAGATTTTATTTCCCTGTTTGAATTTCATAGATGAAAATAACTGTTTTATACTTCCAAAAATCCAAAATATGATCAACTTTCAGGAAAATCGTAAAAACTTAAGATATTTGGTGTATCTTAAATAGTATGCAACTAAACCTTTGGTCAGCAATATTTTTTTTCCAGGCAACGCCGGGTGTGTACAGCTAGTATACAGAATAAGTTACAAAGGAAGTTTATTACATTATAAAGTAAATGAAGGTTACAGAAAGTGGGATAAAAGAGAAACCTCTTCAGGCCATGGCATTTCGAAGGTAAATGCTTCTCGTCAGAAGAGGTGAAAAAAAAAACGGCATTATACGAAAGTAAAGGTAGAAAGACAACACCTACTTTGAAAACATTCAGATAAGAAATGTAAAAAGTTTTTACATTAGAATTGGAAAAAATTATGACGATATGATGGGGATAGAAGTCAGAAGGGACAGAAAAGAACAATAAATGCTAAAAGAATATACAAAACAATATATAAGAAAATGAAATACTAAAAAAAAATTTCTTTTTTAATTTATAAAATATCTAAATTTTTTAAAACGCTTGAAATTAAAAAGCAAAAAACTTCAAGAAGCTTAAAATTAAAAAAAGAAATCTCCAAGTTAAAAAAAAATTACAATAAAGTTCCGATGAAAAATTTAAATTATAGAATACAAATAAAGCAAGATAAATTAAATACAAACAAGAAACAATAAGGTATGAGAAGGAAAAAGTTAGAAATAAACACAAAGGTGTCGTTAATAGACAATTTCAAAGCAGTCTGAACTGAGAGGTTCAATTCAAAATAAAAGTGAAAATATATAAATAACGAAAGTTGTGTGAATCACAGGCGTTAATATATGGCAATTAAGCTACACAGAATATTCCGCGTTTCATCCCCGCTAGGATTCGTCAGGCTTATGCAAAGAGTTGTGGTTGTCTCGCATTTTTATATACGCACATTCTATTGACTTTTTAGTTAGCCAATCAGCTCCCTAGTTTCCACCGCTCCCTTCCTAATCAGTCAATGGGCAGGCACTTACAGGAGAAAGGCCCAGTTGACCTTGGGTTCAATCCTTCCTTTGTGTGTGCTTTTTAGCAGGGAGTGTAGATATCTAGTGATCTGACCTATTTATAACCTAGGTGTATTTAAATGTGTGTGTGTTTTTATTTTATTTTAAATCAACTTAAGTTGATTTTAAATCAACTTAAGTTCTTAGAAGGTAATCCATCGCTAATTATGTGTATTCCAGCATAAAATGAGACGAAAGTTAATATCCAGTGTACTTGCATGTAGAAATAGTCTAGTTCAGAGGAAAAATTTCAATGTCTATAATGAGTCTGGAAAGGCACCGAAGGAGTAATTGAAACACACATACAAACACCTAACTTTTTATAAATATAGAGTTATATATCATACACAATGCTTCAGGTATCATGATGATGATGATGATCTATACTATTAGTGACTAAACGTAGACTCTTCCAGACACTACGTATAAAGGAAATTAGGCTAAACTCTAGAAGATGTCTCTCCACAGCGTTAACTGATTGGAGACGATGAACAGCTAAATCAGCAGTCAAGGATTCGTTCCTAACAATCAATCCGAAACTGGGCCATTTCAGTGGCCTTTTATCTGTCAGGCTGTGGTATTAGTCCTGGGTAGTACCTAGGAGGTCCATCCTCCCAAACCTTGCCTACCGTCTTTTGGATAGGGTAAGTTTTTTGTTTCTGCCTGAGGCGCCCCTACCGATGGGGTTGACCAGGTAATTTTTAAAAGGCTAGAGAGCTCCTCTTTTGGGGTGCTGGCTTGACTTTCCACACCTTTCTGACATTGTGTCACATCTTCTTGCGGTGTGAAGGAAGAAAATATTAGTAGTCTCTTTTGCAGCTTTAGTTTCCTTGACAATGTGGATGGCTAAACACCAGTTGAGGATTTGTTCTCGATAACCAATCTGACAGAGACTAAGCCATTTCGGTGGCCTTTTTGCTGTGGGGCTGCGGTATTAGTCCTAGGTACTACCTAGTAGGGATGCATCGATAACCAAATTGGTCGATTACCAATTAATCAGACATTAATAATCGGCCAATTAATAGATTTTCTAAATGCCGATTTATCAGCAAATTTTCTAACCATAAGTGATACTAATATAAATTTAAATATATTGTAAATAAAAACAAGTTAATTCCCTTTTTTGCTTGCCCGTGGAAATTCACGGAAAGGACATTCACTATTCACTGCATTTTCAAATAACAGGCATGGTGCGCTGCTAACATGCAACTTTTTTGCGGAGCTGAATGAGGTTAGCATATAGATAAATTCTCTCCCTTTACTTATTATCGAATAAACATTATTATTTTGTACTTTAAATCACTGTAAAGGAAAATTATTACTTAATTCTTAATTAATTAATTATTACTCTATCTTTCAGTTTTCATGTTGAGAAATTGTATGGTAAATGGTGACCACGGGCACATTAAAAAATAGAGAATTCTTCAAATTGGGGGGGGGGAGGGGCAAATAATGGACTTAGTCATTTCTTTTTTTGCATGGTGCAGAACTCAAATTTACATATGTTAAGACCTAAAACTGCACCGTTTGTTCATTTTCACAAGGATTTGACGTAAATGGAGGGGGGGGCAATACTGAACTTAGTCACATTTTTTATGCCTCTTTCACTGTACACGCACAGGGGACTATGCATGCTTCACTTGTTAAATCTCGGTTTTGTTCATAATGATTTACCAAGGTGCACAAAAACAAATTTATAAGATAATTACCCGGAAATTGGATGGGTTGTCAGATGGAAGTGGCTAAGTACAGCAAACGCTCCAGACACGGGATTTCCAATTCTGAATGCAATATATTAAGAAATTTTGAAATAGTTTAGAACAGTTTTCAGTTTTCAACCATTGATGACAGTTTGTGGCTTGGAGCAGATTAGGGAGAGCTTTAGCAGATGAACTGAGCAACCGACTGACAAAGCTGCCTCTATGAGAAGCTATCAACAGACAATGTTTGGTGGTGCTTTATCACACACACACACAGCACAACTAATCCATATATGATGTTTCAAAGTTGTGTTTTCTGTTTTGAGTTTGCGTTGCTTTACTTTTTATATACTTGTGACCTTAGTAATTGCCAATGTGGGGAGACGACATGGCCAGAATAGAAGATGGAGAAGAAAATCACAGCAAACGGCGTCAGTCGGCAACCACAAGGATTTTAGAATAATAATCGGTGGCGTAAATCATTGAATTGCTCAAACAGATTCCAAATGTAGTCATACAAGGTTGAGGGAAAAAGTTGTACGGCATGTTAAAAAAAATTATGTATTCTGTCGTAATTTATTCAAAGAAAACAATTATTCTTCAAAACGAAACCATCATTGTCCTTGACTTTCTGTCAACAACCTCCAAGCTTTCTGATTTGGCCAAAGTACCAATCCTTTGAATTGACCTTTCATAAAATTCTGCATTGATCGGAACAGTTCATAGACAGATGAGGCAACGTCAATAATAGGTTGGATGCAGCAATATTGTCAAATCGTCCAATTATTTTAATGCAACTAGCAAGCATTTTTTCTCAACTTGGTTTAGAGATAACCTTATGAGATATATATATATATATATATATATATATATATATATAATTTATTATTATTATCATTATTAGCGATATATAAGCGGCTTTGAACTGTTACTTTTTGTATTAAATCTTTATTTCCTAAGCAGTGAAAAGGGAGAGTTATCTCCCCTTTGTCCACGTTTCTTTTTATGGGACGTATGGTCGATCCATGCTGATGAAGGGTGAACCCAGAAACGTGTGTCCATGGAAAAATTTTATGCACATAAAATATATATATATATATATATATATATATATATATATATATGTGAATAAATGACAAAAGACTGTATTCCAAAGTTCATGATGTTGACCATCTTATAATTTATTCCTTTAATTCAGTTGACATTTACAATTCTTGACAGTATCTGTTTTGTAGCGCAAAATCAATCACTTAATTATTATTTCAATTAGTGAATCTATTTTGCCCTTAACTCATCAGAAAAATAGCAACAATCAATCCGTCAAAAGGAAACTAAGTGCGTTTTGACATGATTAAAATCCGAAAATTGGAAGAGAAGCTGTAAATACCTTATAATCTGTTTACGCCATTTTGAATTGTAGAAATGAAGTCACTAAACCCAACTATTCGTACTAACATGTTTTATTAATTTAGGAATAATCTGCCAACATGTTATATTTAATAATTAGTAAATTTATTAATTCTAATTAATGTATACATACTTTTGATAATAACATAATTACAAACTATTACACTTGTTTGCATATACGAAATATATATATATATATATATATATATATATATATATATATATATATATACACTGCACTGTCCAAAAAATATATATATACTGCACTGTCCAAAAAAAAAAAAAAAAAAAAACAATTTCCATTATTTCGGCTGCTTTGAAAACTTTCCAACCAGACTATATGCATAATTAAACTGGATTTAATTTTGGACTCCATTCTCTCTAAAGAACTATGTTCGCCTTTCGGATTACTTTGAACGAATTTTCATGCAAGCTGAAATATTATGCGCGGTTTATATATATATATATATATATATATATATATATATATATATTTTTTTTTTTTACATATCCAACATTTTTTCACGTTTTTCTTGGCAATTTATGACTATAATAAATTGCGGTTTCACGTAATGCCATATCTAGCAAATTCTAGCATTGCTAAAACTATAATTTGCTGATTTCTTTCTGTTCTCTGATGAGAAGAATAGCAAGAATAGCAGTCTTTGAAACTTCACGAAATAAGGACTTTGTAAATTTTTTTTTTTTTTTTAGTATTCAGTCGAACAATAAATTTTGATTGTAAAGTTCAACTTAGTTTTAATTTTCTTTCTCTTATAATAAGCCCTACTCTCTATTGCGTATTGTGCTTTTTTTATTAGGTTGGGATTAAACTATCTATATATAAAAACTGGTATTTATATTAGATTATTTATATATTTTTACTTTTATTTTGAATTGAACCTCTCAGTTCAGACTGCTTTGAAATTGTCTATTAACGACACTTTTGTGTTTATTTCTAACTAGCAGGGAAACCCAACATTGTCCGAGATTAAATGATGATCAACGAATGGAATATTCGTTTATAAGTGAAATCGCCAATTTTTCAATCAAATTGATTGTCTACTTCTAGTCTACTGTAGAGAACTTAGTGTTGATTTTATAAAATCATGTTTATATAATGGCTTGAATTAGCTTAAAATGCAAAAGTCAAGTATCATGGTTCAGTTGGTCTCTAAGCAGAAACATTTATTTCGAACACGTCTCTGTCTTATCAAAAAAAAAAAAAAAAAAAAAACTACTGTTGATTTTTATATGCCGGCCCCTTTTGCTTGTGCGGTGATAAAAATGTCTTAAATGCACATGTGATGTTAGGCTTTATAAGGATGTTAACTTTGGTTAAAATAAGACTATTTTTTTTTTTAATCGGATTTTTTTGCTTATCAATTTTCGATATCAGTAGCATTCCTATACAAAACCTATATGAGAATGCTACCAGACACATTTGTATGACATTAAAAAAAAGCATAGGTCCAGCCGTTTAGGAGTCTATAGGAAATGAACTCACGCGGAAAATGTGCGTTTTATGTATAAGTAGTGTTTAAAAAGCCATATGGACAATCACTTAGAAAGGAGCACTTGCTCACAAGTGAAGATGTTTTGCAAATTCAGTGCTTCAAACTGCTCAGCTCTTTAAATTACGAATTGCAAATATTAGGATTCTGTTTGATATTTAATTCATTTATTATGCCTTTTATTAATCAATTAATATGGTTATCCGATGTTGCCCGGGAATATCTCTCTCTTTCTCTTTCTCTCTCTCACTTTCTCTTTCTCTGCTTCCCTTTTTCCCCCTCTCCTCTCTGCTCAACCCACCTACATTTCTCTATCCTCTCTCTGGAAATTTGAAAAAAAAAAAATAAAATCGCTGATGGATTATTACACGTCTCCCATATTTGTAGATTTTAAACTTTAAATAATTTAGATAATTTTTTTTCTTAACCTTTTGTCCTTCCCGCTTCCAACAGCCGATCCACTCTTGTTAATTTAATTCAATATTTAATTAGGCTTTTTCTTATATCAATGATTTCTGTCAAGATCATAAGAGATCCTCTCACCTTAATAAATCCAAGACATTCACTTGAGATTGTGTTTCGCTTTTCTTTTTTTTTTCGACAACAGCTTTGCCTCTTCACATGTGATGCAACCTGATGTGTCCTCGCATCTTAATAGAACGTTATGTCCGTCTGTCAGACGATCAGTCTTTCTGTCTGTCACGATTTAAAGTGAAATAAAATAGTCATCGCTTAGCAACGAGGAGACTGAACGGACGTACCTTATTATACATGCATTCATGCACAAGGATAGACCACTGTGACGATGGGATAGGGTATGGAGCTTGGTAGACAGTACGGGACCTATTAGATTATTAATATTTATTTTGTTCAACTCTAGTGAGACCACCCTCCCAGGCTTTGCCCTTCTTTAGGAAGGGTTAGTTTATAGCTAAAACCATCCAAAACCAAACTCCTATCCTTACATCATCAACGCTCTGATCCCCAGCTAGCATCAATTGTGATGGATGCCTCTCGTCTGGGTGAGGCCCCGTGTTTTGACAAGCTTCTGGGTTTGACCTTTACTCCTGATCTGAAAAGGAACACGTACATCAAGTCTGTTGCCAAGGTCGCTGGAAAGATGGTGGGATCCTTCTACCGCTCCAGAAGATATCTTACTACTGATGCAATTCTCTATCTATATAAAAGCCAAGTACGTCCAAGGATGGAATACTGTTGCCATATCTGGGCAGGAGCTGCTAAAAACAGCCTATCCTGCCTTGACAGAGTACAAAATAGACTTCGTGGCTTAGTGAGGGATGCCCTTTTCTCTACCCTGCAACCTCTCTCCCACAGAAGAGACGTTGCGAGCCTATCCTTGTTTTATCGTTATTTCCATGGCAGGTGCTCGTCTGAACTCCAATCTCTGGTCCCCCCTCGCCAATCTTTCATGAAAAACACCCGTCTAGCTGAATCCACTGTCAAAAGTTTCCACCACTCTTTATCTGTGCCTAAATCAAAACGCGGATTCCATGAACAAAGCTTCTTTCTTAGAACTGCACGCCTGTGGAACTCTGTTCCTTCTGCCTGCTTCCCACCGGACGACAACTTGGATGTGTTCAAGTCCAACGTTAACAAATTCCTAATGAACCGCCCCCTTAAGTAAACACTTCATCAAATCTCCACACTAAGGTAATGTACTTGCAATAACCCTTATCCCTGAGTGGCTTCCGGGCCTTGATAAGTGGTGATCACTGTGTAAAAAAAAAAAAAAAAAAAAAACTGCCTGAGGTACTCTCACCGGAAAATGGCAAGCATAAGACAGCAACGGAAATGCTATTTTAAACTTAAGTGTGAGAAACTAACGGAAATGCTATTTTAAAGTGAAGGGTGACAGACCAAAAGAAAATGCTATTTCGAACACAAGTGTGACAGACCTACTGTTAGAACCTCTTATGCTCGGACGCTTCTAAAATACGTCCATTCAATCAACACGTGTTTGTAGTGGTTTAAATTTTTCGTTTCAAACAGGACCATACAAACAGACAAAACCTTTTCTGGGAATGCAAGGACGCGCATGCAAACAGAAACTCCGTTCCATCCCCCCCCCCCCCCCAAATTCTGTACCCTGAAATTATCAAATGAATGGACAGTTTTTAAAGTGCAGTCCAAGCTGATACTGATTTACGAAAACATGGTATCAATCTTAATTTTCGGCAGAAAGATAGGGTTTAATTACAATGTCGGGTTGTTAAATCATCTACTTTGGCTAATTAGAATTTCGTGTTTTTTCTTTTTTTTTTTTTTTAGTTTTATCAGCATGGCTTGCAGAAATTCCACCTTAATTAAAAGAGCCAGTTTTAAATGTTATAATTTCGTCAGCAAACAAACTCAACGTTGCCCGGGAGCAAAATGCACTTTAATTATTTTATTTAAATGTATCAAGGTTTCGCGTTTATTGTTTGACTACAGAAACACCACAATGAATTACATTCATAAAATAACTTTCAGTTTTGAAATTCAGAAGAAATATTCAATTAGACGCTTTTTCGTTACAATAGTGAAATTTGAAAATCGAAATATTGAATTTCAAGTAAAACCATGACTCGTCACGCGAAGACGGAAAAGAAAGTGGAGGTATGTGTAAAGGTGTGGGTTGAGAAAAAAAAATGGGGGGGGGTGCTGCTACACCCATTGCCAAACTGGAAGTGGCGTAGGTTTAAATTAAGGCTAGACAATCGAAAAGAGGCGATGACTTTCAAAAATATCGGCGAACAAAGCGAACCCTCCCTGTAGAAAAGTGCCCAGTTGAGGGTGAAGGAATTATTGTTTTTGGCTAATTTTTCGATATTTGTCGTCCAAAGGGTCGAGCTTCAAAATGATACCGATCTTGTGAAAATCCGTCGCCTCCGTCGAAAGTTTTGTAATGTATACATACATTTAAACAGATTTTTGCCCTTTATGTTATAGATGGATCTCTTGTAACCTGTGGTTGTTTAATATCCCAAATATTTTTCTTGGTCAATATTGATTCTATAGTAGTTTGGTGCTTTGCTAAAGGCCCATAAGTTGCTGCCATTTGTTCCTGGATTGTCTGCCCCTGAATATTCATTATGTTTCCTTTTCTTATCTGCAACTTTTGCTTCTTCTGGCTGAACTTTCCTAAGATGGTTTAACATAATAGAAATTGTACAAGTTTTGCTGATTTGCCATCCCTTGACATGATAGTTTGGCATAACTTGCAGGCAGGTGTATTCTTATTCTTGGGATTGACATCAAAATACTTCCAGCAGAAACTGGTTGCCACAATGGTTGATGGTTGTTGTCAATATTTAACAAATTTTTACATATTTTAATTACTTATGTCTGATATCTAATTAGTAGGACTAGGACAACAGCATATTCTTTTCATTATTTTGCCTCTCGAGTGTGTATCCGTTGATATCTTATATGCTTTTATATAGAGTGACATGGTTCTTGGTTGATTAACCGTGTCTAACTGTGTCAGGTATATACTCGAGAGTAAAAAAAATGAAAAGAATATGCTGTTTTCATAGCTTTACTAATTAGTAATAGATCTCAATAAATATGCATTATCTACACCAGAAAAATAAAAATATATATGCCATAGTACCTATTTACTATGCCTCCCCACAGGACAGAGTTAGACACCAGGGTCGTTTTTTAATGTAGAGAAAAGGTACAAAAATAAAAAATTGTCTCAGTCGTGAAGGATTTCTCCTCCACTGAAAGAGAACGAGAAATGAAGTGTCGCATCTGAAGAACAGATACTACACTTTGATCTTGGCCAAACCAAAACTGAGGAATCATGCATAGTCCCCTGTGCGTGTACAGTGAAAGAGGCATAAAAAAATGTGACTAAGTTCAGCATTGCCCCCCCCCCCCTCCATTTACGTCAAATCCTTGTGAAAATGAACAAACGGTGCAGTTTTAGGTCTTAACATATGTAAATTTGAGTTCTGCACCATGCAAAAAAAAAGAAATGACTAAGTCCATTATTTGCCCCCCCCCCCGCCCCAATTTGAGTTCAGCACTATGCAAAACTGCCAAATAGACATACACAGAAAATTTTGGACAAACATGGTAAAATAGTCCCAAAACTTGAGTGTTTTTATTAGTCCTAAAAGAGCCCCTGGGGCACACCCAAGAGTTATCGTGAAATATAGACAAACAAAATTATATAGAAATCAGTTAGTTACAACTTTTAAGAAAGTTTTATAAAAATCCAAGCATCAATTTTTTTTTAATAAGTACAAAAGCGTCAATTTAGCCATTTTAACCCAAAAGGCACATCCACGGAGGCAACCGGAGTTTTCCCGGAAAGTCTGTTCTGTTACTCTTTTACTCATATCATGTTTAATGTTTGTGCAAAATTAAAAAAAATTCCAAGGTGTAGTTATTTAGAAAAGTGCGGATTGCCGAATGAACAAACAGACAAGGGTGAATTTACAGGTTCACCCTACTTTTGTTGGGGGGACCAAAAATAATAAATATTCGTACAAACTCCTTGCCAACTCCTAACTTCAATCTTCACCGACTCTCTCTCTCTCTCTCTCTCTCAACTGTCCAAAAAAGAAGACTGCCCTGTGCGTTCCTCTTCACAGCAATCGTTATTCTTATATGCAAATTAATGCCACATGTATATTAATAAACTGTTTATAGACGAAAGTTTTTCTTTTCTCTTTCCTTTCTTGATTCCGTCACCCGACAGGATAGACAGAGGTGCTGCCACTTGTGTAAGTCACGTTTTGCATTATTTTTGCCACAATTCCAAACTATTGTCCTGGGTCATTTGCTTCCAACAAATTCTCTTTTTTATTGTTATGAGTCACTTCCTCACGCCCCCCGAAGGAGGACGTCCATAGTATGGCATTATAAAATGACTTAACTTTTGTGATTCCAAAAAAAGTCATTATTATAATCGATCAGAAGAGCTTGTAGTCAGATGGAGCAAAATATGAACTCTAAGGTGGAGGTGTCAAACTTTCAAATCATCTAATTCTTCAATCTTGTTGCTAGTACACAGGTCTGCATGAAGAGCCAGCAATTTGTTGCCCCTCCCCCCGATAAATTTGAAGGAACAAGAATTTTTCTGAATTAAACCTGAAGCAGTGGTATTTGGACCAAACCCAAACATTTCAGTTCGTTGTCAGAATATTGTGGACAGTGATGGTGTTATTTTGAAGAATATGTTGTCTTTGAATAAATTCTTGCATACAAAATCATTATTTTAACAGCGTAAAACCTTTTTCCCCAACCTCGTAAGATTAAATATGAACCATTTTAAAGCAATTCAATGTGCCAATTGTCACGACCCGAAACCCCACACCCCCACTCGCCGATTGTACAGAGTAGCCAAGAAATCAATGAGAAATTTTTAATTTGAATAGATTCTATATTTTTTTTATGGTACCTTAATTTTAACATGATATGGCGAAGACAAATGGATATTTGTGTGCAGAAAGAAACAAAATTGAATTCATTTATTTTTATGGTGTAAATGTTGGAAAGAATAAGGAGAAGACTCGGAAACAATAAAATGAAAAATATATTAAACAGAAAATACAGAAACGATGTTAGATGAGAGGGAACTCCGTTCAACTGAAGGACAACGTAAAGTTACGACTGTCTCTCTCTCTAAGCCTTGGGTTCAGACTGCTAAAAAGCAGAACCTGGACACCGGAAGTGACGTCAGGAATTGTCCATTGTCAGAATCTGTAGGGATGTCATCTCAAAAATTTATAAAATATAACATCTTTGAATGATTTCCATTTTTAGTGTGCTAGCAACATTTTTCTTGGAGGGGGGTATTTAAAAGAAAAAGTTTACACTGTCAAACTTGAAATTCTACTAGAATTGAAGAAGAACATTAGGAATGGATTCATAGAATAAAATCGTAATCGAGTGATCCTGCAATCCGTCATGAATGATGTTCTGGAAATGGCACGAATTTGTGAAGTTGAAAATCGAAACCATTTAAAAGTTATTTTCCATCAATAAATGCTTTCTTCATTAAACGACCGGACATTGCCGGGTGGGCAGTTAGTCACGTATATACGTGACAAACTGGCCACCCAGCATTGTCCGGTCGTACAATATGCTTAGACATGATATTTTAATTTATGCAGATTGCGTATGTATTATTTTAGAATCAATTATTTGCTGATTATTATATATTACAAGGAATAATTTAAAAAAAAAAAATAATGATAATGTCGTTCATCAAATTCCATCTGTGTTTGTTTACAATATCACATCAGCTGATATTTGGACTTGACGATCTTAAACGATCTTTATTTTCATATAGGCAAAAAAAAAACAAAACAAGAATATTCACAGGGAGATATCTTGCATTATACCGGCCAATGTAAGGTCAAATATTCCCCTGTAAATATTCTTTTTTATCTATAATAGAAGACCATCTTTTTTAAAGATCGGATGAATTTCTGCACAAAACATATCTAAGAACACTGCCAGACATATAAATTACCTTTGTGTGAAATTTGCAAAGAATAGGCCCAGCTGTTTCGGAACCTATGAGGAAGGAACCCTCACGCATATGGACGCGCACACAAAGTGACTTTTATATAATAGCATAGATAGAGATTATTGTCGAGGGCTGGACACACGTATGTTCAATTTTATTATTCTTTATTAAATGCTGTCATAAATGTCTATCTGAGACAAACTAACTGAAGAGGCCCTTACAGCTCAACAGATCAACCAATTCGTTTAATTAGCAGTTTTCAATCAGAGCATCTCAATCGGAGCATGGAAGTTACGGAAGTGGTAAAAATATAATTACAACAATCAAGATTAGAACAACACACATTGTTCAGAGATAAAATAATGTACAAGTGGCATTCCATAAGTAATGCCTCCAATTTTTTTTTATTCTGCCTGAATGAACCAGAAAAGATTGTAAATAGTATTGCTATGACTAAACTTATGCATTCATGACCGAGAAAGTTTCATCTCTCTGTTGCAGATATTGAGGGTGGGAGAGCAATCCCAGTCATAGACGTTCATCAGAAGCAGAGATGCATCATTGAATTTCTGACAAAAGCACATTGAGAATGATAGTGACTATGTAGAAAAATAAATGCTGGAGCACAAAAGGTAGCTCGTTTTAATGGCACAACTCTCGTCTTTGTAGCTCTTCAACCTTTTGAGTTAAAAAAAAAAATTAAAAAAAAAAAATTAAAAAAAAAAAAGAAAAAAAAAGGGAGGTTTTACTTTTGGAACAAACTTGCATATGACAAGATATGCTCCAGACGCCCACTAATTGCCATTGTTCATTACTGGCAAAAGTGCATTGAGAATGGTGGTGACTATGTAGAAAAATAAATTCTGGAGCAAAAAATGGTTGCTCGCTTTAATGGTGCCACTCCCGTCTTCGTAACTCTACAACTTTTTGATTAGGAAAATAAAAGAAAAAGAAAAAAAGAAAAGGAAGAAAAAAAAAAGAAAAAAAAAGAGGCGTAACTTTTGGAACGACCCTTGTAATAGAGTTTTAGTTTTATTAGCAGTTGTGGAATGCTGTGAAAAAAGGCCAGAAAGTTATGATATTTACAAATTTATTGGCCATTTTAGCGGCTGTTACTGTCCAATCTGATAGAGAGAGAGAGAGAGAGAGAGAGAGAGAGAGAGAGAGAGAATAGAAAATCAATTGTCTGGCTGTATTTTTCACAGAATGGCCAAAGTTCATTTTGGCCTGATAAGTGGACAGCTCTTATCGGACTAGCATGTCCATGTTGAGAGAAGGGGTAGAAGAGTGAGGCGCGAGTGTGTGTCCAAAGTAAGTACTGTCTTTTACATTTCCAAAGCTTATGAGTGGAAGTGCAAAAAAGTCAGTGACTCTTTAAAATCTGTAAACTACTTGACAGTATAAGATATAGCAAACGCACTCACACACTCACTCTCATACATATATATCTATAATATACAGCAGAACGCCTGTGTATGTGTGTGTGGTCACGAATAGGCTCCTATATGGTTGACTATTATAAAAAAAACTGATCACATATAATGATAGAAGATGTATCGAGACACAGGAATGGGTATATTTGATCATTCATTAAAATTGTGGGGACTGCGTTCGCGCCTGGTCCACAAAGTATGGAAAAAAACTAAAAAAGAAAACGTTTACAAGTGTTTTTGATATAGATGTACATACTACTTTGATAAGTATGTTTTAACTTAAATAGGGATGGTATAATAAAATTGTGGGGTCTGCGTTCGCGCCTAACCTCCATAGAATGGAAATAGGCACAAACTTTAATAAAGATTTTTCATATCTATCTGCGTAAGTATACTTTGATAATTATGTTTCAGTTTGAAGAAATATGGTATAATAAAATTATGGGGTGTTCGTTTGCACCTGACCCCCATAGAATGGAAATATGTCACAAAGTTTAACAAGGTTTTTTTAATATAGATCCACAGAATATTGTGATAAGTGTTTCAGTGTGAGCAGGTATGGTATAATAAATTATGAGGTTTATCTATTTTATTTTATTTTATTTTCACCATATTATGCTTTGGTTTTGATATCTCCAACTTCCTTTTCATAACCTATCATACTTTCATAAATCAGAGTCCATTTTGTGTAGGGTACTTTTGCTAGTATATATATATATATATATATATATATATATATATATATAGTTAGCATTCCAAAACCAGAAGATGTATTTGCACTCATAGTATTGAATTCATATTTTTTTTTATTTATCTTACACATGTTTCGTTGAATAACATGTTTCACCAAATAACTCACCAGAGACAGATACGCGTCCCTCGTAAAAAAAAAAAAAAAAAAAAAAAAAAAAAACACTTGGAGAAATCTGTTTTTTCCCCTTGGAATTAAAAAAGGATGTGGTGAAGAAAAAAACGTTGATATTATTGAATAGAGATATTTGAAATTCGCAAAATCATCAGAATTAAAGAAAACTCTTATTTATTGTAGTGTTTATAGGCATCTTTCTGAAAAAAAAAAACAACAACTGAATTCAAAGCATATATATATATATATATATATATATATATATATATATATATATATATATATATATGAGAAAAAAAATAAAACTAAGCTGAAATTTGCAATCAAATTTATTGTTCATCATCAATATAATGAAGAAGTAAAAGTTAAGTTTACAAATAAATATTTATTTTTGAGTATCCTGTCCAACAATAAATTCTTGTAAATTATAATTTACAATCTTAAATTGTGTTCATATATATATATATATATATATATATACACACACAATATATCACAAAAGTATGTTACTCTCATTTCTGCAGATATTTAAATATATCTTGTCACGGTTTAAAAATCACCGCCTCCGTTTTTCCTTTCTTTCTTCGCTCCAGCTGTTCTCTTCGCCTTCCCTTACCTTAAACAAAGGACGTGATTGGCTAACGTGAACTAACGTATGAACAATACCCGGGTTCAGTGAATGCATACACCTTCCCTTTCTTTTTATCATCAATTTCGCTACGCACGTCGGAATTCAAATATATCAAACAAAACAGGCAATTGACTTTTTTACTTTTTAGACGAAATTAATTTAAATGGAATCATCAAACTCAAGCTAGATTTGATTGCATAAATTTCGTCTAGAATTAATTAGAGTTGCTTGTTTGTCTTATTGGGAGCGACACCACTAACAATGCTGGCCAAATGAATACAACCAGCCTTGGCCCAACCAGGCAGTTTCGCCTGTTCCCTGCGGGGGCTGAGCATGAATCTCAAAAGATCATATGTGGGGGCAACCCCACATATAAGACCATTGCCCTTGTGGCAATCAGTTATTGGTCAATGTAGAGGAAGCCCTTCATACCAATTGTCACTATCCAGATCCCCTACTCCCCGGGGAGTTGGTCCCCTTTTCCCCTTTACTCTCCACATTAAAAAACGGCCTTGTGCCTAATTTGCTCAGTGGGGAAGGAAATAAATCTAGGCAGTTTCGGCCGGGGAATAGGAGGAGGCTCTCAAAAGGGCGACGCTGACGCTACCAGTCATGTCGACCGAACTCACCAGCCGAAGGATTCCCAGTGACACCAGCCATCTCAGCAGCAGTTCAAACAGCCCTTATCAGGCTAAACAACTAGCCCTTATCAGGCCTACTAAGTTTTTCTACTAATGCGACTCACTACTGCTTGCCTCCTGAGACCCACCAGCAGTGAACTTCACTCCCAGTCTCCAGTGCTTCCAGCTCACTCCAGTGGCTTCCTGCTCATTCCTGCAGCCTTCCAGCCCTTGGTGTCTCCAGCTTGCTCCAGTGCCACCAGCTTCCTCCTGCAGCTTTCCTGCAACCTCGCTCCTCTGGCCTGCAACCTCGCTTGCACCTTGCTTCTCTAGCCTGCGACCTCACCTCGTTCGCACCTTGTTCCTCCGGTTTGCAACCTCACTTGCACCTGGCTCCCTACCAACCGTCTGTTCCTTAACACTGATCCTCCATTCTCAGTGTCGCCTGTTCCTTAACACTGACCCCCACGTTCTCAGTATCCACCGTCCGTTCTGGATCGCCCTGATGTTCAGCCAATCGTTCCAGACCCAGTGAGCAACCTTGAACCACGTTACGTCTAGAGTACCTGTTCCAGACCTCCAGACTTAGCCTCCGGTGACGTGCAACCTTCCAGGCAAACAGCATTCAGATCATACGATTTTTTGCTTCCTTTGCAAATGAAGTTTGAAATAGCTTTTTAATCAGTCTGTCATGCTAAAATTTGAAATAATATTTTAATCGGTCTGTTATGCTAAAGTTTGAAATGTCATTTTAATCAGTCTGTCATGCTAAAGTTTGAAATAGCATTTTAATCGGTCTTTCATGCTAAAGTTTAAAATAGCATTTTAATTGGTCTGTCATGCTAAAGTTTGAAATAGCATTTTAATCGGTCTATCATGTTTCTATTTATCGTTATCTCCTGGCAGGGAGATTTGATAAAAGAAGAGAAGTGAGAGCTACAAAGCTGGTGAAAGTGAACCCAATGTCCCCTTTTCTATTCATCTCTTTTTTGAACCCGACTCTAAAATTCGAAAGTTATGAAATGTAGATATTATAGTGATTCACTTTACATAAATAAGCGAAAATCATACAAAGACAGGAGAAGGGGTTGAAATGGACCAGATGGCGAGGTACATCCAAAACATCCATACATTTTGTCTCCATTATTAGTCAATGGACTTTTTCAGAACTCCGTTCAAGAACAAATAAACTTACCAGTGGTGATGGTGACCATGGTTGGGTTCCCTAGTCCTCCAGTGCTTGTGGATGCTGAGATTGACACATTATAGCGAGAATGCGGAAGGAGACTGGTCAGTAACGTAGTGAGGTTAGAGGTGACCAAACTGCCAGAGCTCTGTAATGCTTCAGAGCTGCTGGACGTGGCAGTGCTCTGTCTGGCTTTATCTGAAGGTAGAAATAAAAAAAAAAAACAAATAACAAAGTTAAGAAAGAAAATAAATAAAAATAACATATTTCAATCTATTATATATAAAGGTTGTTGGACATTCATGACGGAAACTTGGTGGATAACTCAGGCATAGTCTGAGGTTTATTTGTACCAAAATTTGGATTGCAGAAAGGATTGTGAATTTTATCAATGATTGTGTAGATAAGGATGTTTTTTTTTTCGGGGGGGGGGGAGGTCCAGCCTACCCCAAACGGCCAACGGCCATAGCAGTACTCTCTCTTGTTTCATCTGCAAACGGGGTCCCCGTCTTCAAGGAAAAGATTTACTTTCCCCATGACTAATGTTTGTTCAATTTTTTCTTTTAAATCCAATATGCAAATTGATGAACGGATGAACAATTTGGGATAATTTTACCCTATAATGCTCCCCAAGGAGACAACCAGACTTATCCCGGAAAATCCGTTCTGGCAAAAATTTACTTTCACCATGACTAATGTTTGTGCAAAATTTTTAAAAAAGTCCAAGAGAAAAGTATGAACAAACGAACAGACGAACAAGAGTGGATTACTAGGTGTAATCCCTCTTTTGTCGGGGGGGGGGGGGCCAACAAAGATGAAGAAAACAACAAAGTTCCAAAAAATATATATATCTGTGACATACCTATGAATACTTTTCAAATTTAAACATGGGTGGATGGAAAAATATTTTTAAATATCTGTGACAGACAAACAAATACTTTAAAATCTGAAGTATCATGGGTGAACGAGAGACATTTCTGAAATAACCTTCGATTCTGCAACCCTGGTTGTTAATACCAACTGTCCTGTACTGACGTGAGAGTAGTTTTTATTGGTGTTTTATACAGAAACTAGCAGGTCAGGTCACCCGGCATGGTCCAATCGTAAAATATGCTTAAATATGATATTTCAATTCATGCCAATTTCTTATTTATTATTATAGAACCAATTCTCTATTGATTATTATATTGTACCCAATATATAGTAATTATTTCAAAAGTTTAAAAATATGATTTGAGTACCATCAGTTAGAATTGGAAGCAAAATATTTAGATCTCCAGCGGTATTTGCTATCATCTGATATAAGACACATGAATTTCAAAACTTTATTAATTAATGCAGTTAAATGTATAAATGTATATTTGCGCATGCATAGAGGATACACAGTAAGTCGACTACCAAGTTCCAAATTTTATCTCTCATCAGCTCCTTTTTTCTTACTAAAAAACAAATCGAATTTGTTCTACAGGTCCAAATACTCTATATGTCAAGTTTCAAGGCTGTAGATCAAAAATTGACAAAATAGTTTGGTAGATACCGTTTCTACTCAAACAAGATTACTTTTATTCACTTTTATAATATACTAGCAGTTCAGCCTGGCTTTGCTCGGGCACTATGTACTGTTCATAACTTTATATGCATATATTAAAAAGTTTGAATATATATATATATATATATATATATATATTAAAATGTTTGACTCGAGTTCAGGTAACCTACATCTAAAATTTCAAGTGTTTAGACCCAAAATTGGGGGAGGAGTTTGATAGTGTCTTCAAATGTCAACTGTTTCAATTTTGACCCCATGGCAGCCAAACTTTCGCCCAAAAACTGATTAAAAAGCTTGCTGCATGCCTGAATACCCTTTATTAAAATTTCAAATGTTTATACCCAAAATTGGCTGAATAGTTTGCTAGAAACAACAAAGGTAAAATCTTTTGAACTTTGAACTAGCAGCCAAATTTTCGGCCAAAAACCGATTAAAAAGTTTGCCCTATGTCTGAATACACTTTATGTTAAATTTCAAATGTTTAGACCAAAAATTGGCTGAGTAATTTGGTAGAAACCACAGAGGTCAATTTAAAAAAAAAAAAAAATTTGACCCCAATTATGACCGCTTAACATTTGTTTTGGGTTCAAATCAAATTATAAAGTTAGATCCATGTCCAAGTAACCTACATCTAAAATTTCAAGTGTTTAGACCCAAAATTGGCGGAGGAGTTTGGTAGAGTTTTCAAAGGTCAAATCGTCGATTTAAATCTCAATACCCCTTATGTAAAATCTCAAGTCTGTACACTGAAAATTGACAGAGTAGTTTAGTAGGGAAATATACACACAGAATTTCATTTTTATAGACATATAGATATACAGATGAACTGAACAGCACAGACATACAACATAAAAAATCCATCAAACAAAAGATTTTCTTTCTGGTTTCATTTTCAGAAATCAAGGGCCCCCTTTCCTAGGGGCTAACATTCGATCTCTTTGTGAGATACATGAATATTTAGTTATTCCATTAAATTCTCTGTTACCCTTCAAAAGTTAAAAACATTAACTTTCCCCTCCCCAATTCACCATTTAATTATATTATAGTATATCTTCCTTGTAGTCTGTTGGTCTAGCTGGATTCCAGAATTAGAATTAATCTAGTCTGGTGCAGTATCCAGCTCAGTTGTTACTGTAGGCAACATCACTTGAAGAATGTGCCCCATTTCTCAAATAAGCCATACCGAGAAGATTTTATTTGAGAAGCAAATACTATGGGATTTTAAAAATGTAGTCACGGTTTATTGTAAGGAAGAGTACCTTATACCAAATTGTTCTGGCAAACCCCTATACAGAGAGATTCTAGACAATTAAGGCATTTAGTAGTCATTCAAGCTCTCTCTGCACCAAACAAAAGACTTGTAATTTTTTTTTTTTTTTTTTTTTTTTTTTTTTTTTTTTTACAAGGAAGTCACCACTTATCAAGGCCCGGATGCCACTCCAGGATAAGGGTTATTGCGTGTCGAGTAATCAATGGGATAATATCGTAGGAATCGTTAGTAATGGAGATCTGATAAAGTGGCTTACTAAAGTGGGCAGTTTATCAGGAATTTGTTTATGTTGGACTTGAAGAAATCCAAGTTGTAGCCAGGTGGGAAACAGGCAAACGGAAGAGAGTTCCACAAGCGTGCACTTCTAAGAAAGAAGCTTTGTTCATGGAATCTACGTTTTATATTTTGGCACAGATAAAGAGTGGGGAAAATTACTGACAGTGGTTTCAGCTAGACTGGTGCTTTTCGTGAAAGATTGGCGAGGGGGGACCAGAGATTGGGGCTCAGACGAGCACTTGCCATGGAAATAACGATAAAACAAAGACAAGCTCGCAACGTCCCTTCTGTGGGAGAGAGGTTGCAGGGAAGAGAAAAGGGCATCCTCCACTAGGCTACAAAGTCTATTTTGTACTCTGTCAAGGCAGGATAGGCTGTTATTAGCAGCTCCTGTCCAGATATGGCAGCAGTACTCAATCCTTTGACTGTAATAAAATAAATGTGTATTTTGAGGTGTTACGTAAATACTGATTTTTTTTTGTATCATTATTTGGATTAATCGGACTACTTTTCTCATCTTGCGTGTTTTGACAGGTATATCTTGTGGAACTTGGAAATTTTCTCTTGAACTCAGGAACCTTTATTTAATCTCCCGGGGGGGGGGAGTAGCATGCTCTCGTTCTAACAACTGTTAGAATGTTAACAAATTCCTAATGAACCGCCCCCTTAAGTAAACATTTCAGCAAATCTCCTCACTAACATAATGTACTTGCAATAACCCTTATCCCTGAGTGGCTTCCGGGCCTTGATAAGTGGTGATCACTGTGTAAAAAAACAAAAAAACAAACAAACTGTGACTGAATAGAAGTCTTACGTAATTCATAATTGTATTTTTTAGCATGACCTCGCATTGAGGATTGAACCTTCAACCTCCAGAAAAGTGTTGCTTCGAACTGAATTTTAATCAATACTTTATCCGTTGTGTCACGTTTAGCTTACGATTGACTTTTTCCTTTGATGTTACTGCTTCAGCTATGAAGACATGTTTGCTGAAAGGCTACAAATTAAAACATGAACCAATAGCTATTACGTTACGCATGTATATTCGTAAATCCGTCAACCTTCACCTGGCAAATTCTATTTGTTTATTTTTCACACTTTTGCACCGATTTTCCCCGACTAAAACCCAACTATAAAGTTTTGCATGAGTTTGAATACCCTATACATTAAGTTTTATGTCCGTAGATGAAAAACTGACAGAGGCAGGCAAATTTTTAAAAATAAACATATATATAGGCAGACATAAATATATATAGAAAGAGGGTTGTGTTTATTATAACGTTTAATTAAAATTAAACAAACGACTTTTTATAAATTTTTATGTTTGCAAATTTATTTTATTGCTTATAAATAAAATTAAAAAAACACAATACACACACACGATATGATTTGGGAATCTTAGGTAGGACCCCCTCCCCCCGGTGTACTTGAGATATTGTGGTGAATGAGAACTTTAGCTAGGATTAAACAGATTAAATTAACAAATGACACAGTGACGAAGGTGACTATAGACTCCCCCCTCTCCCCCAATTATTGAGTGGCCTTGTGCCTAATTGTTTGTTTATTTTTGTTTTGTTTGTAAATTTTCAGAGTGAATAAAAAATATATGACTCAAAGTGTAGTATCTGTTCTGATGCTACTTTTAGGTTAATTTGTCCTTCGTCAATGGAAGGGACCCCCCCCCCTCTCTATACTGAGATAATTATTATTTTCGGTCCCTACCAGAGTGCCCCTTTTGCCCTTCTTTTTGGGAGCTGTTTTTTACCGACATTAAAAACGACCTTGTGTCACATCTTGCTTTCCTGGGGAAGCAAATGAATACCAGTAGAAAAAAGGATTTTAATATGAATATCAATATACAAAGATCCAAATTTATAGGAATATATATATATATATATATATATATATATATATATATATATATATATATATATATATATATATATATATATATATATTTCAAGGGTATGAGGATTTTCTGAAGCATAAAAACTTTTTTTTTTTTTTTTTTTATATATTTTAAGCGAAGGATCCTTCGCCTTTGATCACAAAAAAAAAAAAAAAAAAAAAAAAAAACGTAGCGAAATAAAATGAATGACGTTGAAAAAACTGGAAATTTGTATTTTGGACAGTGTTCATTCCTCGCAACAATGTTCGAAAGAATTCACGTGAATTATTTTTACCGTTTGTGGAAGATGAATGCTGTATTGTTTTATTTTTTTGAAATTTGCAATACATTAGCGTTTATTTCAATATATATATCCCCCCCCCCCCCAAACTCCGTCCTTGATGGAGGGGGGACTAAAACTTGCTGCTATGGTTTTAAATGATCTGAAATAACTGCAAGGGGAGACTTGGTTCCAAATATTTCTCATACGTCATATCTCCCCTCCTCTGGAAATAGGGTACAATTATGAATATCTCCAGTATCAAATAATTCTTATACATTATCAAATTCACTTCATGTTTGAAAACCAAAGACGGGAAATATAACATGAGAAATATTTGGAATCCAGTCTCCCCTTGCTGTAATTTCAGATCCTTTGAAACCACAGTCTCCGCTTCATTAAAGTCAGAGATTTTGGGTAAATATCAGATATTTTGTAATTCATATGCAAAGCTAGGAAAACAATGACTATGATTGAAACATTTTATGGCTTTAAAAAGGTGCCAGAAATAGGCTCTGGATGATGGAAGATCCCCTTAATGTGCGACCTTAAGGGTAAATGTCACATAGCCCACTACACAATTCTAGTCATTACCTTTCCAATAAGCCTTCATTTGTTAAATTCTGATCAATAGTTTCTGAGATTTGGAACTTATAAAATTGCCAAAAAAAAAGTGGTGTGTGTGTCCATATATATATATATTAGTGGCCTAGCAAGGCCACAGGGGGAGACAACCAAGCAAAAAAAAAAAAAAAAATATACAGTAAAATTCATCCCACAGCAGCAAAACTAAAGTTGGCTTACTAGACACTATATATAAAAATGTATGCTAATATGGGCATATTTTATTGGTTTGAAAATATAGGTTCTTTTTAACCAATTGTCATAAAATTTTGACCATAGAATAGTATTTTAATATTCTAAGAGCCTGCAAATTTTCATGTTGTTTCGCCCCATAGAACCAAAGATATGAGCATTTGAATATTCAATTTGGCGTCGAGTCTAAATAAATCCATATATTGATATACCAATTGGGCAATTTCATAAGTTTGAAATCTCGGCAACTTCTGATCAGAATTTAACAAATGAAGGCTCGTTGGAAAGATAATGACCTGAATTGTGTAGTAGGCTCTGCGATATTTGCCCTTACCGTTTCAAGAACTGAGGGATCAATTTTCTATATTAATTTAAGGTAACATGAGCACCCACTTTATGGCCACTTTGGCTATAAAGTCGATGTCCATTTTATGTTAAATTAATATAGAAAAGTGATCCCAACTTCATAATTTTTTCATATCTTGGAGATTACTCGTTTCCTGGGATTTTTACTGTTATTTTCCTTTTCAGCACTCTCTAGAATCTTTAATGGTGGTAATCTATCGATCCAGTAGATATCTCACTACTGATGCAATTCTCTATCTATATAAGAGCCAGGTACATCCAAGGATGGAATACTGTTGCCACATCTGGACAGCAGCTGCTAGAAAGGACTTGTCCTGCCTTGATAGAGTTCAAAATAGACTTCGTAGCCTCGTAGGAGATGTCCTTTTCTCTTCCCTGCAACCTCTTTTTCACAGAAGAGATGTTGCGAGTTTGCTTTATCGTTATTTTCATGGAAAGTGTTTGACTGAGCTTCAGTCTATGGTCCCCTCTTGCCAAACTTTCACAAGAAACACTCATCTAGCTGAAAACATTATCAATAATCCCCCTCACTCTTTATCTGGACCTAAACCTAGATTCCATGAACAAAACTTCTTTCTTAGAACGGCACACCTGTGGAATTGTCTTCTGTTTTCCTGCTTTCCGGCTGACTACAATATGGTTGTCTTCAAGTCTAACGTAAACAAGTTCTTGATGAGACATTCCATATAAGTTAACAAATTTACCGAATTGATTACTATATTATCCAATTTCTACTGTACACTCTTTAACCCATATCCTCGAGTGGCCTCTTGGCCTTGATAATGTGATGATGCCTGTGTAAGAAAAAAAAAATTTTTTTAATGATTTTTCGTGGGTGGAAAGATACTGTACCTTTCAATCATAGTCATTTGTTTTCCTGGTTTTGCATATGAATTACAAAATATCTAATATTTCCCCAAAACCTCTATCCTTGATGGACGGAAGACTAAAATTTGTTGCTATAGTTTCAAATGATCTGAAATAACAGCAAGGGAAGACTTGATTCCAAATATTTCTCATATTTGATCTCCCCTCTTTGGTTTTCATACATAAAGTAAATTTCACAGTCTGGAAAAATTATTTGATACTGGAGCTATTCACAATTGTACCCTATTTCCAAAATAGGGGATATATAACATATGAGAAATATTTGGAATCAAGTCTCCTCTTGTTATTTCAGATCATTTGAATCCATAGCAGCAAATTTTTGTCTCCTCCATCAACGTCAGAGGTTTTGGGGAAATCTATATATCTATCAAAGTGAAAATTTCTGTGTGTGTGTCTGTGCACATTTCCCTACCAAATAACTGTAAATTTTCGGTCTTCAGACTCGAGATTTGACATAAGGGGTATTGAGATTTGGGAAAGTCTTTTTAATTGGTTTTCGGACAGAAATTTGGCTGTCAAGTCAAAGTTAAAAAAATTTGACTTTTGCAGTCTAGTAAACTATTCAGCCAATTTTGGGTCTAAATGTTTGAAATTTTGCATAAAAGATATTTAGACATGCAGCGAGCTTTTTAATCAGTTTTTGGGCGAAAATTTGGCTGCCAAGAGGTCAAAGTTGAAAAAGTTGACCTTTGCAGACTCAACCAAACTCCTCCGCTAATTTTGTGTTCAAACACTTGAAATTTTAGATGTAGTTTACCTGGACATGAGTTTTTAATATATATATATAAGTGCACATAAAGTTATGAACAGTACATAGGGCCCGAGTAAAGCCCAGTTAAACTGCTAGTATATATATATATATATATATATATATATATATATATATATATATATACTTGCAGAGCTAACCGGTATTACAAAATCCATTAAAAAAAAAAAAAAAAAAAAAAAAAAAAAATGAAGCAAGAATCACAAGATCAGGTTTATTGTCAAACACCTTGGTTAAAATTATTAATTATTAGAACAAATTTCGCACCACAAAGTATATTATCAAAATGCAAGAGACTCAATAAAATGCAATGCAAGAGACTTCAATAAAGTAATAAGATTTCAATTATCCGGCATAGCAATAAGTAATAAATAAATTAAAAAATATTAGAAATGCCTATATATATATATATATATATATATATATATATATAAAAATATGTCTGCCTTTTTCAATTTTTTTCATTTTATATTTTATCATCTACTGTTGTTGCAGACAAGCAAAAAAAAAAAAAAATCTCTCGGACATTCTTTCGACATTCGTAGAAAATTCAATTAAACTTTATTTGTTCAACCTATTTGAACTGATTTTCTGTTCATCGCTCAGCAAATAGAAAAGATGCAAAACATGATCTCAAATTCAAAGTTTCAATTTAGTTGCGTTTTGTCTGCAAATTCATGACTAATTATCCTCATCCTGTTTTTATCTGGGAAACAAGTGGTAATGCGAATAATTGATTGCCTGCTCTAGTCGGGATCCCACCACAGTGTACGGGGAGGAAACTTCACATGCCTTACCGAAGTGACCTAGTTTATAATACACTGTAGTCTACATTGCACTGTAGAGAACTTAGCATTGATTTTAGAAAATTATCCATGTTGCGACGGTTATTATACGTTGGCTATGACAGATCCCATAAATTTGATTAGAAGGCTCTTAGTGCTACAAGTCAGGCTTGTCATAGAGCGGGGAGGGGGTTCTTGATTTAATTGTTTTGGTTTACAGCATATCAACCCTTTTTAAGGTTATTTAATGCAGAATCCAGTAATCTTGCAAAAAAGGTTCTACGCTTCAACCTTTTATATATTTAAATATTATATTTACTGTTTGATTGTTTTGTAGAGAAAAATTGTTTTTGCTTTTGAGTTTGCAGAACATGATTGAGTTTTGCAAAAGAGAAAGGAAATGAAAAAAAAAAAGATAACATCAATGTTTGGTGCATTTTAGGTGAGAAAGCCAGTCTCTTCAGACAATGTTAATAGTATTGAATGGTAGAGTGATTGAGAAGGTCGCAAGTGAAAACGAAATATACTGATATATATTAGTGAAAGAATATAGATTTTATTTACATAAATTTACATGAGAAATAATAAGGATATAGATAGTAACAATAAGAGTGCGTTGAGAAAGGAGTAACGTTACTTGCGGTTAATGAAAGGCTGACGGGTTAGTCAGGAGCGCTGGTTGGGTGGCTATTCCCAACCAGAGCGGTTCTTCATTACATGCTGACTGGTTGAGAATTCAGCAGAAAAGAGGGAGAGATACAAGAAACAGGAAGTGACGTGGCTGTGTCGCTCTCCGGTTATCAGAATTAAAGGGCGACAATCGAGCTAGCCTAGGAGTTTCAATTCCCACAGTCGGATTTGGTAACACCATTGTATCAATATATTATTAAAGATAAAGACCTGATGTTGCTTGGGACTGAATGAAGATCAACGAATGTTCCACAACATGCTTTTATTGTCATGAAAATCAATGAAATTGCCTATTTGTCAATGAAATTGATTGTCCTACCACAGTACACCGGAACGAAACTTAACATGCCTTTCCGCAGTGACTCATTGAACTCTACATTGGACTGTAGAGAATTTACTGTTGATTTTATAAAATTATTTTAAGGCTTGAATTAAAGTTTAAAATGCAAAAGTAAAGTATCATGGTCCATTTGTTCTCTAAACAGAAACATTCATATTGAAACTGGCCCCTATCTTATCAAAGAACCTACTGTTGATTTTATATGCCGGGTCCTTCTGCTTGTGCGGTGATAGAAAAATTCAGCCTGGTCGTTTTGGAGTCAATAGCAAACGAACTCACACACAAAGTGTCTTTTATATATTGTTAAAAATGGTCGTCCGAAGGAAATAGAATGGTGGTTAAACTTCACATAGAAAAGAAAAAAAAAATGAAAAATAAATACTGTAAGTCCCCTCTCTGCATACCTCTCTCTTGTATATTAAATTAACGAGTGCTTTCATTTTGCCATGGTTTTGTTTGTATTGATGTATTTTTTGTATCGATATATTTCTCGTCGGCATTTTCAGATAGTAGATTAAGATACCACTTCCACCTCCTCGTAATTTGTTTTTTTTTTTAAATTTTATTTAATCTCATAATTACAATAAATAAATAAATAAATAAATAAACTAACTTTGAAACATTACCACTTGTGTCCGTGTTTTTGTTCTTTCTCGCATTCTGTTGTGTTCAAACACGTGTATCTCCCTTCTATTTTTACCCTTATCACATATGCGATAAATATTTGTTCTTCATAAATTTCTTTTTATATAACTTTGTTTGCTTTTATTTAATTCCCCCCTTTTTAACGCATGTGTAACAATATATATATATATATATATATATATATATATATATATAGATATAGATATATATATATATATAATACTTTTTGTTTTTGCTTAAAACTACACATTTGAAAAAAAAAATCCATCTGTGGATTATCTTAACATGCACCGAATAGTCTATTACAAAAAAAAAAAAAAAAAAAAAAAAAAAAAAAGGAAAATCGTCACAATGTCTAGCAATGTTGTCTGTAGAAAGGTATGGAAGATATCTCCCCATCTACTAGATTTCGAAGTCGATTTTGAATTCTATTGTTATCGCGGTTGTTATCAAGTTCACAACTTTCCAGCCATTTTAATTTCTAATCTTCTTCAAATATCTTTTTTCCTAGGAATTTTTAATGGACACCATAAAACTTTTTAATGGAATTTTTAATGGACACCATAAAACTTTTCCCATTGTGAATTCCATGACTTCAAATCAGTTAGATCGATTAATTCGTTTTTTTTTGGAAGACGTGTCTCGGGTTTATATTACTATACACAGATTCGAAAAAGTTGTCAAAAAAACAAATATAAAACAAATAAATGTTATCAAAGGCAAGATAAATTACTTTTCTACCTAACTGGATATTTTTTTAGTGTTTTTATTTAATGCAACATGTTTATTTAGCTCGAAAAACATACAGCGTTTACCGATGTATTGGAAAATTAAAAAAAATGGCGCCCGACTCTCTTGATGAACACGGTAAGTTTGGGAAAATGAGTTAAAAATAAAAAAACTAGACAAAATATTGTTAGAAACTCGCTCAATATATGTTACCCTGACATAGGCTGATATATATTCGGTGGGTTTTAGCAATATTTTGAATAGTTTTTTTTTTTGTTTTTTTTTTTAAGTCCTTTTCCCAGCTTACCGTGTTCATTAGAGAGTCGGGCGCCATTTTTAAATCCCACCACCCTTCACTGTTGAGATGCCTAGATGCCGGAAACCTTTCACTCTAATAGTTTCTCCACTTGGACTGCTAGAATATGAAATTCCCTCTGTTTCCTGCTTCCCCGAAGTTTGAATTAAATGTAAACACACTTCTCTCTCCTCATAGTTCCCTGTTAGATACTATCCCATGTTCCTAATAGCAGTATTTCTTGTTTGGGATGGAAATGAGTAAAAAAATAAAAACTCCCCTTCTCCCGATTAAAAAAAAATTTTTTTACAAAGGAATCACCAGGCCATTCGAGGATAAGGGTTAGAGTTTACTGTAGTTAAAAGAACAATATCATAGTAATCATTAGAAGTGTAAATTTGGTAAATTGAATTACTTAAGAGGAACGGCTCATCAAGAACTTGTTTACATTAGACTTGAAGACGACCATATTGTAGTCAGGTGGAAAGAAGGCAAATGGAAGAGAGCTCCACAGGTGTGCAGTTCTGAGAACGAAGCTTTGTTCATGGAATCTACGTTTAGGTTTAGGCACAGATAAAGATTGGGGGAAATTATTGATAATGTTTTCAGCTAGACGAGTGTTTCTCTTGAATGAGGGGGGCACTTGCCATGAAAATAATGATAAAACAGAGACAGACTCGTGACGTCTCTTCTGTGAGATAGAGGTTGCAGGGAAAGAAAAGGGCACCCCTACTAGGTTACGAAGTTTATTTTGAACGCTGTCAAGGTAGGATAAGATATTTCTAGCAGCTCTTGCCCAGATGTGGCAACAATACTCCATTTTATCCGAACTCAATGGATTACCTAACGGGTCGCATATTTTTCTAGTCAATGCATATTATACATTATCATCGACATTTTATACCATCTATCAATATACATTACCATCACGAGTGCATACTTTGCATCAAAATTGAAGGAAAAAAAGGTATGCGTCGCTTGTGATCACATTAAATTCATATAAAGTAACGTCTCAGTTGTTGAAGTTAAAAAAAATGTTCCAAACTAGAAAGGTTAAAAAAAACAAAAACATATCAATTGGTATAGAAAGAAAAAAATATGGAAATAGATTGAAGTAATTCATTTAAAATTCATTCAGACTGCATGTGTGTGTATGCGTGCGTGCGTGCGTGTGTGCGCGTGTATGTGTATGGACGTGTGTGTGTGTGTGTGTGTGTGTGTGTGTGCGCGCGCGCGCGCATTTTTTTTTTTTTTTTCATTTTCTTTCTTTGAAGATTGTAATGCTGGGTATGGAGCAGCCAAACCAGCTGTCAACATTCCGCTGGTTTTTATTGAAACCAACCAAGGGTTCTTTTTAGTATCCTCGCTCTTCCTTTAAGTACATTCTCTTTTGCACTTGGTTCACTAGGAATATTAGTTAGGTAGGACTTTAGGTTCTTCTTCATAAGCCCTGTTACACCTATAATAACTGGTATGATTGATATCTCCCTAAGATTCCAATTTATTTTTATATCATACATGAGACCTTGATATTTGGTCTGTTTCTGAGACACTCACTTCAACCAAGGTTGCCACTCTCTCTGACTTATTCCATATAACTACGTCAGGTGTGTGTGTGTTAGTGTCATATTTTCTTCTCCTAAACTGTTGAAATGATTTCGTCCGGCAGTCATTTTTACTAAGTTTTGTTTGAGGCAGATATATATTTATTAATAAACTAGCATGGGTACCCAGCGTTGCCTGGGTTGGCATGAAGTTCCGTTTGAAACACGCCTGCTATACTAATCATTTTCATCATGGGTAACGTGGATACCCCCACAACAATTTCGAAAATAAAAGAACGGATAAAAACATGTAAATGTAATCGCCCCCCAAAAGAAGTATCTGATACCCTCTCCACCAGATATTTCGGTAGAAGAGATCACTGTCCTAAGAAAACCCACGATTTTGTGAACATTAATGTGTGCGTTTATTTTTTATTTTGGCAAATGTGTAGTTTAGCGGCGTAAATTATTTGCCAGACAAAAACGTAAAACACATTTATTTTTATATAAAACACTTTGTTAGACCCAAAGGCTGAAATAAAACCAGAAAAAAAAATTCATTTTTTTTTTTTTTTTATCATTTATATTCATTATTCGAGGCCGCTATATTACTTTTAAAATTTGGCCTTTCTAAGGTTTGCCAGATTATTTTAAACGTATAAAGCGTGCACATTTAGTCTAATAAAAAATGATGAAAAAAAACATAAAAATGATTTTTTTTTGTTTTATTTCAGCCTTTGGGTCTAATAATGTTCTATATAAAAATAAATAGTTTTTATAATTTTTTTGTCTGTCAAATAATTTACGCCGCTAAACTACACATTTACCTTTATTTTTTGTAAGGACACTTTTTTTACTGACTTTTTTGTAAATAAAGGAAATTTTCGATTTGCTTTTTTTTAGGGGGGGGGGCTTTTCGATTTGCTTTTTATTTGTCGTTTTATGTTTCTAATGTAAACCCCCTCCAAAAAAAAAAAAAAAAAAAAAAAAAAAAAAAAATTGAATTTGTCATATTTTGGAATTTGTTTTGTTTATTAAATTGTTAGGTGAAAGTAGAGAATGGTTTCATAAAAAATAATTAAATTTATCGTTATTTTATGTTTCCAATGTAATCTCCCCACCAGAAAAAAAAAAACAAATTGTACTTGTCAGATGTTGCCCTCCTCCTCAATCGCCAAACTTGAAAAAATGCTAGAAGTGACATGTCTCGTTGAACACTTGGTAGCCAAAAAGCGGGTGGTAATTTTACGTCAAATTTATATAGAAAAGTGATCCCCCACTCTAACATGTTATTTTATTTATTTTTTTTCAAAATTTCTTTTCTCGGAATATTTATAAAGGCTGTTTAAATGTATTAGGCTAAAAAGTAGATCTCCATTTTTTAGGGGTTAAACGCCGCTGGGTCACGTCGTATAAAGTTACCTTTTTAATAAGAAAATTAAGTTTGTAATCGATGAAATTAACGCGAAAAAGTGTAAATTGTGGAATTTAGGGAGGCAGTAGATCATTTTTTTTAGGTATTAAACGACGCTGGATTACATGGTAAAAATTTACCGATTTCTGTATTGCCGTTTAAGGAATAAAATAAAACAAAGAAATGAAATCTTCAGTTTTTTTCGTAAGTGTTTTTTTTTTTTTTTTGATATTAAAAAAAACAAAAACAAACAAAAAAAAACAATAAAACCCAAACACTTTTCTATCTACACGGAATTATTTTTCCAGCTAGAAACTCAATGAAATTACCAAATGATATTTGGTGAACGTTTGTTTTTTATGGATAGCATCTAGGGGAAAATAACTAAAAAAAAGTTTTAAAATAAAAAGGTCGCTGTTCGAAATATTAATTCCAAAATAAATTAAATTAAATATATTATCAATATAATTGTTGTTTAAAATTTATTAAATAACAATTTTAAATAGAATACTTAAATTAATTCTCTCGCTAAAAACATAAACTAAGATACCGCTATTTAGTAAAATCAATTTTTCTTAATGTCATATGCAAATAAGGTGATCTCTTAATTGTATATTTTACCAAGTATCATACTATATATAGAAATAAATGAAAGATTAACGCAAGATCCGTTTTGTATATATTAATCAAATTGTGAACAAACAAACAGACAGGAATACGAATTTATATATATATATAAATTCGTATTCCTATCTGTTATATATATATATATATATATATATATATATAAGATAAATACACATTGGTCTTTATTATTGAGCGGAGGATCGTTAATATCATCCTCACTATGTTATTGTTATATTACAAAAATCATTATTATCATTAATATATTATCATCATGTTACCAACATCAACATATTATTATATTACCATTATCATCAATATATTTTACAATTATTTCATTATTATTATTATTATCATCATCAACATATCAACGTATTATCATCATCAGCAGGATACTACTACTACTACTACTACCACCACCATTACCAGCAGCAGCATATTATCAATAGTACTATTACGATCATCAGCATCATAAATATAAAAAAAGGCAAAGGGTTAATACTTGATTTATTAGGTTAGTGCAAAAATGATCTCGTTTTTTGACATGCAGTTGAACGGCAAAAAATGACATTACTTTTGCACCAACCTAATAATAACGAAACTAAGATAGTATAAGGGGCGTAATTGTTTTTTTTTTTTTTTTTTTTTTTAGATTATAGTTATAAGCTTTAATCCAACGTAAATGGATGTTTTCCAGTTAATAAAACATTATTGATATATATATATATATATATATATATATATATATATATATATATATATATATATAAGATGAATGAACGGGCGAAAAGGAAAGTTTCCTTCGAAAATATGTTCTCCTATAATAAGGATCAAGCATATATTAAAAAAAAAAAAAAAATGAATGAATAAACAGACGATTATATCAAACGCAGAAAAAGAGATTTAAGTTCACACACACACACACACACACACACACACACACACACACACACACACACACACACACACACACACACACACACACACACACACACACACACACACACACAATACTACTAATACAAATTACCTACCCATGGTCGATATTAAAAAAAAAAACGATCAATGTCCACCTTTTTTAAAAACAAGAACAGGATTGCCACTAATTTCGTACAAAGTTACTCTTTTGTTTGGGAGATTCTTTGTCTATTTAGGAGATATCACCACTCTGTCACACAATCTTTTTCGAAGGACGGACACCCTGAAATTTATACATTTCTCAAAGTCCCAACACCACTTTCATCCTGGACTTATTTTGAGCCCCCCACCCCCATCACCGGTCAGTTTAAATTAGCCTATCTTCTAAGCAGCTTTATTTAGTTTTACTGATATTTATTTATTCCTTCACCCCCCCCCTCTTGGTTTCCTTTCTTTTTGTTTATTTCTTTTGCCTTTTCCAAGTAATCCCCATTTTTTCCAGTAAATTTTCTTTTTATCCATTTTGTTCTTCCTCCATTTCTTCTTTTATTCATTCATTCAGTTTTTCATCCCTTTAATTCTTGATTTAATCATTAAGTTCTTCATATCTTCATTAATTCATTCATTTATTAATTCAGGTCTTCTTTCAATAATTAATCAAGTTCGTTTTTCTCTCATTCACTCAGTTTTTCATTCATTCACAGTTTCTATATTTATTCTTTCAGTCACAGAGTTCCTCGTTCATTCATTCGTCTAGTAATTCATTTTTTTTTTCATTCATTCACTTATACATTTTTTCACTCCTTAAATTATTCATTCCTTCGTTCATTCAGTTATTCATTCTTTTATTCAATTAATTCGTTTATTCATTTTTTTCATTTAGTTAGCTTTTTTTTAATTGCATTTTCACCCCAAACAAGGCACAGTGTCACTATGATATAAGGGACTAATATCAAAGACATACATTGCAGGGATACTATGTAGGGAGTTGAGTAGCAAGATCTGTTTACATTACACTTGAACTTCTGCATGTCAGTACAGTCGGGGAAGCAGGACCCCGGAAGGGAATTCCGAAGTCTAGCTGTTCTGGGGAAGAAACTATTAGAATGGAAGGCTTTCTTGGGATTTCTACTATGTAGGGGTGAGACTTTGCTGCTTGTCGGGTTTGTCTGGGTGTATTTACGTTGAGAGGGTACAAGGGCTTGTAGTTCGTCAGAGCATCTACCATTTAAATACTTGTAAAACAGGCAGTGTGGTGTAACATTTCGTCGACAGGACAAAGGTTGAAGCTTAGCTAACAGTTCGTGACCTATTAGTTTACCGACTCTCTTTTGAACTCTGTCCAGGAGTGAGAGACTAGTAACATGCGGTGCCCGGAAAACTCGTCTCGGGAAAACTCGTCCCCTTTCGCTAGGTAGGAAAACTAACTGGTCCCTTATTGAATAAATATCGATTGAAAACACAGTTTATGATCGTTCTTGAAGGGAATATTGGTTTTTTTTTTTAAATAGACTATAGCCCCCCCATAATATTTAAAAAAAATATTTTTACTTGTTTAATGTTTTTTTTTTTTTTTTTTTTTTTTTTTTTTTTTTAAATAAAATCGATTTTCTAAGTGTCCGTTTTCTACCTACCTGGCTAGTGGCTAAGTTCTTAGTGGTTTCACTTCTTTTAAAGCGTTTATTATGTTCATACAAAGTTAATTACAATTTTTTTTTGTTCTTATTTTAACGATGTTTTTTGGAGTCATAAAAACAATAATAAAAAACAAAACCAAAAAATTAAAAAACAGGGAGCGATTCGATTCGTCGTTACTTTTTTGTTTTGTTTTTTTAATTATGATAGTTTTTTTTTGTTATGTTTTTGTTTTCTCTCATACCAAATGCACTCATGCGTTATTTAAAATTATAATTTTATCAATTATCAACATTTATTGTCGTCCTGTCAAATTTTGCAAAAATTAACTAATAAATTAAAAGCGACATGTTTTTTTGGCCCGAGAGATGCTAACAATCTCTCGTTAACTCATTTTTAATTTTTTAAAATTTTTACTTCAAAATTCTAAAATCAATCATTAAGAGAGAAAGTAATCACTAAATAAATTTATTAATCAATTTTATTGAAAACTCCGCTATCGTTTATCAAGAATCTTTTTAATTTCATTTTCTTTTTGTTAGTTGTTTTTCGGAGGGAGATATAGGTTTTACCCCCCCCTCTAAATTATATTTTAAAAAATATTAAAATTTATTTTCTTTTTAAAACCAAATCTCCCTCAGTAATTTCTTTAATTTTCTATTTTTTAGCAATTATCAAGACCCCTAAGATGTGATATACCGGACATTAGTTCTCGTTCTCACGTAACACTCGACATGTTTTTTTTGTTTGTTTTCTGTGTTTTTTTCTTTGCCGAATAAACGATTCCAAATAAATTAAACAACATAGTCGGCGAGGTAGAAAAATCGATTTTACCCTTTTATAAACAACAGTAAATAAGTAAATTCTTTTTATATTAATATAAAAAAATATGCAGTCTTGTTTATGAACATAATAAACGCTTTAAAATAAGTGAAACCACTAAGAACTTAGCCAGTTAGGTAGAAAACGGACACTTAGAAAATCGATTTTATTAAAAAAAAAAAAAAAAAAAAAAAAAAAAAAATTAAACAAGTAAAAATGCCCGGAAAACTCGTCCCGGGAAAACTCGTCTCCGGAAAACTCGTCTCGGGAAAACTCGTTTCCGGAAAACTCGTCCCCTTTCGCTAGGTAGGAAAACTGGTCCCTTATTGAATAAATATCGATTGAAAACACATTTTATGATCGTTCTTGAAGGAGATATTGTTTTTTTTTAAATAGACTATAGCCCCCCCCCCATAATATTTAAAAAAAAAATATTTTTACTTGTTTAATGTTTTTTTTTTTTTTTTTTTTTTAAATAAAATCGATTTTCTAAGTGTCCGTTTTCTACCTAACTGGCTAAGTTCTTAGTGGTTTCACTTATTTTACAGCGTGGGTTTGTATTACTGTACACAGATTCGAAAAAGTAGTTAAAAAACAAATATATAACAAAAAAATGTTATCAAAGGCAAGATAAGTTACTTTTCTACCAAACTGGATATAATTATCGTGTTTTTTTTCAACTTAACATGTTTATTCAGCTCGAAAAACATGCAGTGTTTACCGATGTATTGGAAAATTCAAAATGGCGGCCGACTCTCTCTTAAACACCGAATATATGTCAACCTATGTCACGGTAATATATATTGAGCGAATTTCTAACAGTATTTTGTCTAGTTTATTATTTATAACACCTTTTCCCGAACTTACCGTGATTAAGAGAGAGTCGGCCGCCATTTTGAATTTTCCAATACATCATCGGTAAACACTGCATGTTTTTCGAGCTGAATAAACATGTTAAATTGAAAAAAAAACACGGTAATTATATCCAGTTTGGTAGAAAAGTAACTTATCTTGCCTTTGATAACATTTATTTGTTATATATTTGTTTTTTAACTACTTTTTCGAATCTATGTGTACAGTAATACAAACCCAAATTTTAATATTTTTTAAAATATAATTTATAGAGGGGGGAGGTTAAAACTATATCTCCCTCCGAAAAACAAACAACAAAAAATGAAATCAAAAAGATTCTTGATAAACGATAGCGGAGTTTTCAATAAAATTTATTAATAAATTTATTTAGTGATTACTTTTTCTCTGAATGATTGATTTTAGAATTTTGAAGTAAAAATTTAAAAAATTAAAAATGAGTTAACGAGAGATTGTTAGCACATGGCATCTCTCTCGGCAAAAAAATATTTCGCTTTTAATTTTTTAGTTAATTTTTGCAAAATTTGACAGGACGACAATAAATGTGGATAATTGATAGAATTATAATTTTAAATAACGCATGAGTGCATTTGGTATGAGAGAAAACGAAAACATAACAAAAAACTATCATAATTAAAAAACCAAAACAAAAAAGTAATGCTCCCAGTTTTTAATTTTTTTGTTTTGTTTTTTATTATTGTTTTTATGACTCCAAAAAACATCGTTAAAATAAGAACCAAAAAAATGGTAATTAACTTTGTATGAACATAATAAACGCTTTAAAATAAGTGAAACCACTAAGAACTTAGCCAGTTAGGTAGAAAACGGACAATCGATTTTATTTAAAAAAAAAAAAAAAAAAAAAAAACATTAAACAAATAAAAAAAATCTTTTTAAATATTATGGGGGGGGGGGCTATAGTCTATTTTAAAAAGCAATATCTCCTTCAAGAACGATCATAAAATGTGTTTTCAGTCGATATTTATTCAATACGGGACCAGTTTTCCTACCTAGCGAAAGGGGACGAGTTTTCCCGAGACGAGTTTTCCGGAGACGAGTTTTCCCGAGACGAGTTTTCCCGAGACGAGTTTTCCCGAGACGAGTTTTCCCGAGACGAGTTTTCCCGAGACGAGTTTTCCCGGGACGAGTTTTCCTAAATTCAAAAAAATATTATGGGGGCTATAGTCCATTTTAAAAAACAATATCTCCTTCAAGAACGATCATAAAATTGTTTTCAATCGATATTTATTCAATAAGGGACCAGTTTTCCTACCTAGCGAAAGGGGACGAGTTTTCTGGGGTCGAGTTTTCCGGAGACGAGTTTTCCTAAATTCAGCAGATGATGCAGTGCACCAGCCCAAATATGAAAATACTCCATACATGGGTGAATGGTGGCCTTGTAGAGCTACAAGATACTTTCAGGCATAAGAAACTTTTTAGCACGGTAGAGAGAGTCCACCTTCCTCGCAGTAGCCACGGCTATGCCATAGATGTATCTTGTTCCAACTCATGTTCCCCGTGAACGTTAAGCGGAGGAATTTGTACGAAGTATTAGATTAGTGCAAAAATAATGTCGTTTTTTGACGTTCAACTGCATGTCAAAAAACGATATCATTTTTTGTACCAACCAATACTTTCAGGTAATGTATCATTAGCCATATCTATTGATGGTTGAGAAGGTTTCTTGTAATTATTGAAGGAAACGATCTTAGTCATTCATTCATTCATCCAGTTACTTATATTTTTTATTAATTTCACTAGCGGGACCTGTGGAAATTCCACAGGGAACTCATTTGTAATATATTAATGTTGGCATTCTGTAGATGTTCAGTGTAAATGGAGAAGCTCTAATATTATTGTAGCTTTTTTAATAAAACTACAAAAGTATTTATCTAAGCTAGCAGGGGCACTCGGAGTAGCCCTGTCGTAAAGTATGCTTAAATATGACATTTTAATTGTTGCAGATTCCGTATATATTATTATAGAGTTAATGTTTTATCGATTTTTATATACTATAAAGGTGTGATTTCAAAAACAAAAAATATATCCGTATGATATGGGTGCATTAGCTTGAATCGAAACTGAAAAAAAAAAAAAAAACAAAAAAAAAAAAACAAAAAAAACAAAACAAAAAACTTATGAGATTATATATATATATAACGAGTTCCTTCAGCTATAATCGAAACCGAAACCAAATTATTTATATATATATAAAAAAAATAATAATAAATGACTAGTGCCATCAGCTATAATCGAAACCGAAACTTAAAGAATTCTTGAGAAAATTAATAAAAAAAAAAAAAAAAAAAAAAAAATCAATAAATAAATTTAAAAAAAATAGACTACTGGAGTAGGGAGTGCCGTCCTCTATAATCGGAGTCAAAACCGAAACCAAAACTTATGAAGAATTCTTGGTAAAATTATTCATCACAAGAAATGAAAGTCCATAACAATTAAACGACAGTCACTCGGATGTAAGCGTGCGTGACACACAAAATAAATAACACACACGCTATATATAGATATAGATTATTCATTCTTCCATTTATTTATTTCACTCTTCGTCCATTCTTTTTTTCATTACTCATGTTTCATTTCTAATGATTCATTAGTTTTTCTTTCTTCCTACACCCATTTCGTCCGACATCATTCATTTCTTCCTTTAATCATTCCATTCTTCTTTCAATCATTCTTCTTCATTCATTCCAGTCAAAGTAAATGGCGGACAATATTTCGCTTTTGTCATTTTATTTATTTACTAGCGGGAGGGGTAGGGGGGCGCTTAAATATATTTTAGTTCATGCGGATTTCGTTTTTATTATTACAGAGCCAATTCTCTCTTGCATATTATAGTCTACATAATATATAGTAGCGATTTCAAAAGTTAAAAAAAAAAAAAAAATTACTGGGATGCCATCAGCTAGAATCGAAACCAACACATTTAGCGCTCCAGCTGCATCTCCTACCGATGTAACTATCGAGAGATAGGTAAGAAATGAATTGCATTTGCGCATGCGCAGAAGTAATAAAAATATGTCGACAAGTTAAAGTGAACAGTTTGCATTTCGACTTGTCGATACATGTGTCTACGCGTTAGTCGTACATCCAAACAAAGATTTTACTGGTTGTAAACCATCCTTGCTGCGTGATGACAACTTCCTGTTAATTTCGGTGTTATGTGACGAGTAGTTTAGGAGTTTATCGGTTAAATATTTATACACAGACAGACACACGCACATCTACTGCTTTATTTATATAGACAATAATCAAACATATTCATTCATTTTTGGTGAGAGTCAGTGACGGGAATTTCTCATGTTGTATATTATATATACTTGCAGGGAGACCTGACGTTGTCCGGGATCGAATTAGAATCAACGAATATTCCGTGCTACCAATATTTTTATTGCCATCGAAATTGGTGAACTCGTCCTTTTTTTTTTTTTTTTTTTTTAACATAGGCATCACCACTTAGCAAGGCCCAGAGACCACTAGAGGATAAGGGTTAAGAGTGTACAGTAGTCAGTTGGACAATATAGTAATCGTTAGTAATGGAAATTTGGTAAATTGTTTAACTTCAGTGGAACGGCTCACCGAGAACTTGTTTACGTTGGACTTAAAGACAACCAGATTGTAGTCAGCTGGAAAGTAGGAAAACAGAAGAGAGTTCCACATGCGTGCAGTTCTAAGAAAGAAGCTTTGTTCATGGAATCTACGTTTAGGTTTAGCCACAGAGTGGGGGGATTATTGATAGCGTTTTCAGCTAAACGAGTGTTTCTTGTGAAATTTTGGCGAAGGGGGACCATAGATTGAAGCTCAGTGGAGCACTTGCCATGAAAATAACGATAAAGCAGAGACAAACTCGCAACATCTCTTCTGTGAGATAGAGATTGTAGGGAAGAGAAAAGGAATCTCCTTTTCAATCAAATTGATTTAGAAGCTGCTCTAGTAAGGTACTCACCACGGTGCATCAGGAGGAAGCTTCACATGCCTCCGCATAGTGACTTAGTCCATAATATATTGTAGTCTAGATTACACTGTAGAGAACCTACGGTTGATTTTATGAAATTATTTTTATATCATGGCTTGAATTAAAATTTCAAATGCAAAAGGCAAATATCATAGTTTAATAAGGATTTAAACAGAAACATTCATTTCGAACGTGGCTCTGTCTTATCAAAGAACCTACTGTTGATTTTATACGTAAGGCCCTTCTACTTGTGCAGTGATAAAACTCAAATGCATTTTTGTCTTAGATTCTACTGGTGTGTTAACTTTAAGTCAAAATCAAACTGTTCCTCTTTAATTGGAATTTTTCGATTATCAATTTTTGATACTTATCGGAGGCATTTCGATACAAGACCTATCTAAGAACACTCAGAGTCATATAAAGTATATTTGTGTAAATTTTTTTAAATTTGGCCTAACTATTTCGGAGTTCATAGGGAATGAACTTACATGTACAAAGTGTCTTTTATGTATTAGTAAAGATAGATGTACACGTACATATATGAATTCAATTATTTGCAGAGGAGAGGGTGCCTATAAACAATGCTATAAGTGTTTTTTGTTTTATATATATATTTATATTTTTGCAGACGTTAAATTTTTCCATTTCTTTTTGTCTACATTTTTCTTCTCCAAATCCGTTTTCATTCCATAGAAAAACTTTTTTCTAAAGTAATTTGGTAGGAAAATACATTTGTCTCGCAGAAGTTGTTTAGTGGGCTTCCACTATTCAACGAAACACGTGTAAGACGTACTTCATAAAAAACAGTAATTAGAAAAAAATGAGTGTAAATTAAATACATCTTTTGGTTTTAAGATGATAATTTATGATTATATGTGTATATAAACAAATTATATAATTTGTTTATATACAAATATATATATATATACATACACACACTTCTTTATTTTTTGTGTATTGATATTCATATTAAAACCATTTTTTTTCCTATTTATTTAAAATAAAAAATACAACGTTGTTATATATGGATCATGAAATTGCATTCATCTGCAAAACATCTATCTAATTTGCATATTCTTTTAAACATTCATTTTAATTAATTCCTTATTAGCTTTTTCGATTTTCTCATGTAATGATCATCTTTAGTTTACTATTACGTGTAATTATATTCATGCAGATATTCTACATGATTTATATTTGCACAATATTTGCGTGAAAAGGTTATAGTAAACACGAATCTTTCTATATATATTTATGTATGCGTATATATTTGTTTAAACATTTTTGCCTACCTAACTCCTGTTAGTTTTTGGTCTACAGACATGAAACTTCATATATATATAGGGTATTCGAACTTATGCGAAACTTTATAGTTGGGGTTTTAGCCGGGGAAAATCGGTGCAAAAATGTGAAAATTACAGAAATTGAAGTTGCCAGGTGAAGGTCGAACGACAGCATAACGAATGCGTAAAGTAATAACTATTGGTTCATGTTTTAATGTTTAGCCTTTCAGCAAACATGTCTTCATAGCTCAGGCATTAACGTCAAAGGTAAAATTAAATCATAAGCTAAACGTTTTGGTTTCGACTCTCGGTGGGGGCGTACGAGACATTTTTTTTTTAAATCATTAATCCAATAAAATATAATAATAAATACGAAATCCGCATTAATTAAAATATCATATTTAAGTGTATTTTACGACCGGACAATGCCGGGCAACACGCGCGTGCGTTTACTTGTATAACATTAGGTATAATTGTCAGTGTTCCCAAGTAACTTTCGGTAAAGAACAAGGTCGACAGCCAATCCAAATTTCTTCAAACTTTTTCTCTTCTGCACGCTAGAAAGATGAAATCTCCAAAACAACGAGATACTATATATATATATATATATATATATATATATATATATATATATATATATATATATATATATATATATATATATTAAATTAAGTAATCAGGTCAAACATAGTTGCGATATAAATCATGTTAATATGCAACTGGATGAGTTTAGAAATAATGACAAAGAAAATAAATCTACAGAAAATATATATAACATGCGCGTGCACACACACACACACACACACACACACACACACACACACACACACAAAGTAGGTTGAAACAAAATTAGCACACTATATAAGTTTCAGTTAGTGTTGGGACGAGTAGTCACATCGATATCGGAAAAATGTGGGCCTATTTTCCGATGCCAAAGCAATTCTTTTAACTGAATTTTCATTTGTTTTTTTTTTTGTTTTTTTTATTATTTATTTAAAGCAAAATCTTCCATTGCTGGTAATAATGAATTTTAAATTATCATAAAACTAAAATCTATAGACCCCCCCCCGGTCCCACAAGTGTATGTTTACGTTTTGGAAAATATATGTATATTTCACTTGTGTTTTCACGGCAATTGGAGGGGGGACTCTATAGTTAAATATTTAAAGAGTTATAAAGAATTGGAATCGGGAAAAATTTTGGAATCGTCTCATCACTACTTTCAACAATACAACACCAACCAATATTCGACGTACGATCTTTTCTAAGATGATTTAGAATATTTTATTTTATATTTTTAAGAATTTAAAGTACTCCTTACAACGTCAAAGATAGAAGTCAAGTAATATATATATGTGTGTGTGTGTGTGTGTGTATGTGTGTGTGAGGTGCACGGCATAATCAGGTTGGATCATCACTGAAGTTAAGCAACGTTGAACCTGGTCAGTACTAAATGGGTGACCATTTTGGACTTCCAGGTGCTGTATGTGCTCTCCGCTTATCTCGGCATTGTTTCCAGTCGTCCTGTCGATTCAGGAGAGGTATGGTTATGGATTCTGCAACCCTTGGCTCACAATTACACGCACAGCTGCCCTTACAGGGGGTATCCTTTCAAGACTGAACGGAGGTATCGAATATATATATATATATATATATATATATATATATATATATATATATTATAGCTATCTTTAAATAGTGTTTCACTGTTTCATCCTTGTGGGAATCATCAGTGCGGGGAGTTTCGATTACAGTCGGTCGGAAGATTCGAATCCTGCCATGAACCAATTCTGACTCCATTAGCAAGGGAAAAACCATACGGACAACGTTAACCACGAGAAATGCAGTTGAAATTAATATTTATGTTAATGTCTAGACGGCTAGAGTGATCTTATGATTATAACATACAACTATCGGATAAAACACTTCGTTCATCGTACTTTTAACACCAATAATATAGAAAATTTTAAATAAAATAAAATAATGAAATATCAAAATATTAGTTTAGTCATAAAAGTTAACCTGCCGGACAAACTTTTAATTTAAAATATTTAGGGGAATTGAGAAAACAAATCTATTTCCGTTTTTTTTTTTGTACCCCCCCCCTACAAATTTATACATTTTCTTCCTTCCCTTAAAAAAAAATTCCAGTTTTTTTCATACTACTACTACCGAAATAAAAACAAATCATTACTTCATCGTGTATTTAACATTTTTCATGGTTGACACGTATGTAAACAATAAAAAAAAAGAAAAGAAAAAAAGAAAAAGAAAAAAAAGTTATATAACTCAAAAAATGAAAGTTATCAAAAACATAAAACCGACCGGTGTGGTTAGTACAACCGCTGGGATGAGAGTCGAAGTTTGATCAACCTTGACTGGATTGCTAGAGCGAATCGGTAATTTTAATCAACCCTGACAGGGCTGTCCAGATGATGCGGGGATGAAACTCCCAGCGACCTAAAGTTTATAACGTTATTGCACTGCGGACACGCCCCACTGCTTCCATTTTTGGATGCGTCGAATACAGCTTAAAGAGAGGCTCTGTCTGCCCCTATCACTTCATTAGATCATTAAACACGCAGATTTAATGGGCACATCTCGTGTTAAATGTGTATAAACATCGTCATAATAGGTTCTGTCTGTCAATTGGTCTCGTTTTAGTTTGAAATAGGGTTTTGAATGTTAAAGAGTGTCTGCTTGTCTCCCTCCTCCTCCCTTCAGTTTGTTATAATAAAAAAAGGAAAGAAAACGATTGGAATAGTTCGTTATAAACAAAAGAGAGTATCAATGGAGCAGTACTGCTATTTAACACGTAAAGGGAGGGAGGGAGAGAGAGAGAAAGAGGAAGAGAGAGAGAGAAAAAGAAAGAGGAAGAGAGAGAGAGAAAAAGAAAGAGGAAGAGAGAGAGAGAAAAAGAAAGAGGAAGAGAGAGAGAGAAAAAGAAAGAGGAAGAGAGAGAGAGAAAAAGAAAGAGGAAGAGAGAGAGAGAAAAAGAAAGAGGAAGAGAGAGAGAGAAAAAGAAAGAGGAAGAGAGAGAGAGAAAAAGAAAGAGGAAGAGAGAGAGAGAAAAAGAAAGAGGAAGAGAGAGAGAGAGAGAAAAAGAAAGAGGAAGAGAGAGAGAAAAAGAAAAAGAAAGAGGAAGAGAGAGAGAAAAAGAAAGAGGAAGAGAGAGAGAAAAAGAAAGAGGAAGAGAGAGAGAGAGAGAGAGAGAAAAAGAAAGAGGAAGAGAGAGAGAGAAGTTAATTTTAGATGTCATGTTCTCTATTTACAGAAAGTGAGGTGATGCAATGCCTCCGTTCAGTCTCAAGAGACAATGGACATCCTTGTAAGGGTAGCTGCGCATGTAATTGTGAAGCAAGGGTTGCACAATATCCAACCACATCTCTCCTGAATCGGCACTGCTGGGTCCAGTGACAAGTAGACGCCCAGTACTGACTGGAAACAATAAGCAGAGAGCACATTCAGCACCTGGAATTCTCAAATGGTCACCCATTTTTAATATTGGCCAGGCTCAACGTTGCTTAACTTCGGTTGTCTTAGAGAGGTATATGTATAATTATATATATATATATGTGTGTGTGTGTGTGTGTGTGTGTGTGTGTGTGTAGCGCGCGCGAGCGAGAGAGAGAGAGAGAGAGAGAGAGAGAGAGAGAGAGAGAGAGAGAGAGAGAGAGAGAGAGAGAGAGAGAGAATCCAAAAGGATAAGGTAGTTTCTGTAAAAAATCTTAGTATGAAACTTAATGCGAAGCAAAGTATACATAGTGGTTAAAAGCAAAAATCCAACACAAAATTTAACCAATCTCATTATAAATATATTTCAACCCCCAAACGGGCCTTTTCAAACGAGGTGAGCCAGTCAGATTAGCATCTGACTCATACAATGCAGAAACTAACAATTCGTATTTATTTAAAAAAAAAAAAAAAAAAAAAAAAAGGCAAATAAAAAAAAGTAAATAAAGAGGGTGAATAATGTCGTTCAGGAAAATAGTTAAGAAATAAAGCCAGAAGGTAGAAGTGGGCGAGGAATTTAAGTTGACTAAAGGGATGATGTGGGGTCGATGTACGGGCATACTGGGAGAGAAGGGAAATAAAAGGAAAAAGAGACAAAGACGCGAAAGGAGTAATCCAGCAGAGTATCAGTCGGTTGTCACCTTACTACTCCCACCCTTTCAAGTGTTCTTAATGTTCTAACGACTTTTAGATTTCAACGCACACATTTCCACGTATAGCTCTATAATCTTATTTTACACCAGATGTGTTCAGTTTGACCCCAACTTCTAACAACTGACCATTCTCTTAAGATGTTATATCTTCCTCGTTAGGGTCTGCGTTTTTCCTATGAACACAAACATGCACAAGCCTTTATATATATATATATATATATATATATATATATATATATATATATATATATATATATATATATATTCATTCAGAATGTGTGAGAGAATATATAATTATTTCCACTGCCAGACAACATCGCAACCAGCAATAGCCACGAAAGCCAACAAACCGGTTAGACTTCCGGTTTGTTGGCTTTCGTGGCTCTTGCTGGCTGCGATGTTTGGCAGTGGAAATAATTATATATTCTCTCACACATTCTGAAAATGCTTATTGCTCGTTAGGATAGGCTTGTGATAGGCGAGTATAAATTCCTACTAGTGAGACATTGATTTGGGTTAAGGCTGATTGCGATGATCATATCCCTTTGTTCGAGACGAAGCTAGGTGCATCCCACTGTCGGATTTCCTTCCTATGATAGTTAATAAACCTTTCTTGTGTGCGGCGCGTTTGCTCAGTTGGTAGAATGCTTGCCTCGCATGCAGGAGGCTCGGGTTTCGAATCCTGAGTTCGGATGTGTCTAACTGATGAGCCCAAATGAGGGCAAAACTCGAGTCTTGGACTTCCGATTTGTTGGCTTTCGTGGCTCTTGCTGGCTGCAAAGTTGTCTGGCATAATTATATACATATGTGTGTTTGGGTGTGTGTGTGTGTGTGTGTGTGTATACAACTCGAATAGCTGTAGAGTGATCTCTCTACAGCTATTCGAGTTGTAGACACACACACACATAAGGCTCCTTCAGTCTTTGACAGACTATGGATACCCACGTAGGGGTTCCTACGCGTGATTTTTTTTTTTTTTTTTTGGTAGGAGGTGCGCAATCTCTAACCACACCTTTCCTGAGTCGACATTGTTAAATACCAGTGGCAAGTGAAGTGTCTGTATAGGACGAAATGAGAGCCTAGAATTCTCAAATGATCACCCATCTGGTTAACTTCGGTGATCTGACGAGAACCGGTGTGTCAACGCGATTAATTGAGATATCTCTACAGACACATAAATGCAAGCCTGTAGTCGTATATACATATAAATATACAATTAAAAAACATCTGGAATGAATGAATCATTATATAAAAATATATGAGGAAAAGAAAACAAAAAAGAAAAATAAACAAAATTTTACAAAATAAAACTTTCGTAATAAATTAAATAAAGTTTAAACGTTATAAACTCCCTTGTTCAAAATGGAATTGAATATATATAAATAAAAAGGGGAAAAAAACAACAATATAAAAATATATACTAATGCATATAAATTTACTCGTTGATTTAATAGGGAGAAATTACATCATAAGGAGTACGGGATAAATATGCTCTTTATTCCTAGGTATTTCGAAGCCTAATGCTTTTCATCAGATGAGGAGTGAAGGTGCTAGGTAACATTAGAAATGTGACGTCTAACGATAACTACATTAAGAACGAAATAATGGCGGTGTGAACGATTAAATTTCATATGCATTGGTATATATCTTTATATTGTCGTTTTTTCCTTCTGTATAAGCTCCACCTTAATTGTTGAGCTTTGTATTATCCCAATGAGTCTCTTTTTAAAGATTTTCTCTAATTCTTTTAGGTTCCCCCATAATATATATATATGTGTGTGTGTGTGTGTGTATGTGATTACTCCATTTAATCACATAAAGTAAGATACGAAGATATAATTTTATGCATAAATTTTTCAGTATTTAGTTCAGTGCTCAAGACATAGGTAGAGCAAGGTAAAAAGTTATGAAAATATATATGGCAATACAGCTACACGGAATATTCCGTGTAGCTTACTTGCCATACATATTTTCATAACTTACTAATATATATATATATATATATATATATATATAAATAAATAATCGGGAGTAATCGTATCACCCTGCACTGATGATTCCCAAAAGGATAAAACACTAGTGTCTGTAGGTATTAAAAATTTATTGTAATAATATATATATATATATATATATATATATATATATATATATATATATATATATACACACACACACAAATACACACACACTTATATATACACAAACACACATTAAAAACCTAAAATTCAAATAGTAACCATTTTTATTGCCTACTAGCATGGGTGCCCGGCGTTGCCTGGATATTTGGAGGTGTATGTTGAGCAAAAAAAAAAAAAAAAAGAAAAAGAAAAAAAAAAAAAAAGAAGGGTAGTAGGAAAGCAGGCTCGAACCCGTACCGCAAAGGAGGAAAAGAATTGGGAAAAAACCTGACGTCTTTACAGTTACGACTACCGCGAAACCGGAAGTTACATAGGTTTTAATTAAGGCTAGACAATCGAAAGGAGAGGATGACTTTTGAAAATATCGGCGAAAAAAGCGACCCCCCCCATGTAGAAAAGTGCCCAGTTGAAGGTGAAGATATTAATGTTTTTAGCCAATTTTTCGATATTTATCGTCTGAAAGGTCGAACTTCAAAAACGGTACTGATCTTGTAAAAATATGTCGCCTCTGTCGAAAGTTTTAGGCAGACATGCAAACATACATACATACATTTATCTATTGGTAACTCAAATTTTCGACATGTAAAATTTCAAATGTTTAGACCAGAAATTGTCTGAGTAATTTAGTAGAGACTTATTATGACCCCTTAACCTTTATTGTTTTGGGCTTAAATCAAGTTAAGTTAGATCCATGTCCAAGGAACCTATATTTAAAATTTCAATTGTTTAGACCCAAAATTGGCGGAAGAGTTTGTTAGAGTTCTCAAAGGTCAAATCGTTGAACTTTGACCTCTTAACAGCCAAATTTCTGGCTGAAAACCGATTACCAAGATTTTCCCAAATCCCAGTATCCTGTATATCAAATTTCGAGGGTAGATTGAAAATTGAGAGTTATTGTGTAGGGAAATATACACAGACAGACACACAGGCAGACAGACAGACAGACAGACACTTTCACTTTTATAGATATATAGATATACAGATTTTCATCACATTCTACTCAGGCCGCTAAACCATGGTTTTACCATACAGAGATGAAGATAGTTTTTGCGAGCGAGTGAGTGACTTGCCTTGTGACAAGGACACCAAGTTAGTGCTCTTAACAGCCGGACAGGAGTTTCGTGAAAAAGCAGCAGCAGCCACAGAATGGAAAACTGTCTTCTTAGTCAGCCCACCCCCATTCCCCCTTAATAGCCTGTTCCCAGCAGTTCCAAAAAGCTTAGGACAAAAGACTAAAAAAGGGGAAGGAAACCATAGGAAGACATCATCTACAAAATGTCCATTGTTATTGGTCGCATACCTCAAATATTTAGAAGGCAAGGAGAAGAGACGAACGCACGCACGCACGTACAGCAACACTTTGAAATCGCATCAAAACATTTGGTATCATTTGTTCGGCAAAATAAAGACTGGGAGGTGGGCAGATTTCGGTCTTTCAAGCACTGATCAATTATGTTTCCGAATTTTTTTAAAACGATGATCGATAATTTGTATTATTTGCACAACGTTTCAACCGATGCAACAGACTTCCTTCAGCTGTAATTTGTCGAACTCGGGAATTTTTCTGTCGAATCTGCACAGAATTTTTATTTAATCCATCGGAATAGCATGTCCTCGTTCTGTCAGTCATGTCTTAAGTAATTCAAAATTTTATTTTAAGTGTGAATTTCCAGAAAAGTGTGACTTACATCTGGATTTTATCAAATATCTTATCCACAATGTCCCGGTTCCTTGCACCTCTGCCCCCCCCCTCGCCAATCTTCCACGAAAAGAAAACCCCATCTAGCTGAAACCACTGTCAGTAATTTTTCCCACTCTTTATCTGTGCCTAAATCAAAACGTAAATTCCATGAACAAAGCTTTCTTAGAAGTGCACGCCTGTGGAACTCTCTTCCGTTTGCCTGTTTCTCACCTAACTACAACTTGGAGGTCTTCAAGTCTAACATAAACAAGTTCCTGATAAACCGCCCCCTTAAGTAAGACACTTTATCAAATCTCCAATACTAACGATTATTACGATATTGTCCCATTGATTACTGTACATGCAATAACCCTTATCCTCGAGCGGCCCCTGGGCCTTGATAAGTGTTAACTTCCATGTAAAAAAACAAAAAAAAAACAATTATAGTATAAATTTGGGGAGCCTTAAATCTATTATATCTAGTGGATAAAGGACTTGGTAAAATTCAGTTTAAAATTACACTCCTCTGGAGGTTGAAGGTTCAATCCTCAGGGTGGGCGACACCAAAAATGCAATTGTGAGGGCTTTTATCCAGTCATGACTAATGAAATGAAAGTATGTTACCCCCCGTGGATTAAATAAAGGGTTCTGTTTGAAATTCTGTGCAGGTTCCCGTGTTTGACAAGATACACTTTAAGAAGGTTGGAGGTTACATTGATCGAAAGGTTGTGAAAATCACACTGAAGATGAGAACAGTAGTCCGAATAATCCAAATAATATAAATGCGATTTACTTTGATATTACCTGGGAAGAATTCCACTTATTTTGTCCTCTAATGCTAACATTCCATGAGCTATGTTTCTGACAAAGGAGAAAGAACTGCTGTTTCCTGGGTCAGAATCCATCCATCTAACACTTACTGTTGGCTAGGTTTTGACTTTGAAGTATTATTTCTTTTGTTTAATTTTTTTTTTTTTTTTTTTTTTTTTTTTTTTTTTTTTTTTTTTTTTTTACACGGTGGTCACCACTTATCAGGGCCCAGAAGCCACTCAGGGATAATTCCCTACACCTTATATCAAGAGGCTTTATGCTTTGTTTCTGGACCGCTTTCCATTATAGAAAAGAAAAAAAAAATCTGAGAATGAATTCTGTGACCAGTCGATAGGATCATGCTTAGATTTATAGCTGTCTGGGAGTTCTGTCTAAACTGCAGCCGGAAGCAAGATCTGAAAAATGGCAACATGATTCTTTCCACCTAATTCTAGACAGAAAGCACCAACCAAGTGTGAAACTCATTAGAAAGAAAACAAGCCTTGATTTTAATCAGAGCAAATCTTTGCTTTTGTACTTTTATAATAGACTACTTCATTCTTCTACTGTTGAGTATAATTCAGGGAAGATAGCTTGGATATAATCTAAGGGAGATAATTCTTGCATATACAGAGCTGACAATCCTAATTCTCAGTTTGAGAAATTTTGTTTCGCAAGTCAGTGTAATTGAATCTAAATAGAGCAGATAACGCGAATGCTGTTTAATAGAAATATGTGGAAAAGAAACAACGCGCAACTGTGAACTTAAATTTGCATTTATGAAAATTTATGGAAAGCTTTCTTGTTTTATTATTAAGCCTCGAATACCTATATAGTTTTTTTGTATCATGATGTAATCAAAGTTCTGCCCATTTCTAAAACACAATAAAACAATAAAATAAAAACACAAAGATTAACTTTATCATTAATGAACGTTACTTATGTTTGAAAGTATCCTTGTACCCTCTTGACGTAAACCCCCAAGACAAACCCGACAAGCGGCAAAATCCCACCCCCACACAGTTGAGATCCCAAAATTTAAGAAAGCCTTCTACTCTAATAGTTTCTTCCCCAGAACTGATAGACTTTGGAATTCCCTTTCGAGTTCCTGCTTCCCCAACTATACTGACATGCAGAAGTTCAAGTGTAATGTGAACAGACATCTTACTGCTCAACTCCCTACATACTATCTCTGCAGTTTATATCCCTGATAGTAGCCCAGTCCATCACATCAAATAACTGTCAATTTTCGGTCTGGAGACTCGAGATCTGACATAAAGAGTATTGAGATCTGGGGAAATATCTTTGATTGGTTTTCGGCCAGAAATTTTGCTGTCAAGGGGGGGGGGTCAAAGAGTTTACCTTTAAAAACTCTACCAAACTCCTCTGCCAATTTTGGGTCTAAACACTTGAAATTTAAATGTAGGTTACTTGAACATGGATCAAGCTTTTTAATTCGATTTGAGCTTCAAAAAATTAATGTTAAAGGGTCAAAATTGGAGTCAAAGTTTTAAAAAAGTTTACCTCTGTGGTCTCTAGCAAATTACTCTCCATTTCTGGTCTAAACATTTGAAGTTTTACATAAAGGGTATTCAGAGATAGGGCAAGCTTTTTAATCGGTTTGGGTCGAAAATTTGAGCTGCCAAGGAGTCAAATTTCAAAAGATTTGACCTTTGCGATGTCTAGCAAACTACTCAGCCAATTTTGGGTTTAAACATTCGAAATTTATACATAACGGGTATTCAGATATGTGGCAAGCATTTTAATCAGTTTTGAGACGAAAATTTGGCTGTCAAAAGGTCAAAGTTGAAAGAGTTCACTTTTGCAGATTCTACTAATTTCCTCTGCCAATTTTGGGTCTAAACACTTGAAATTTTAGATGTAGGAAACTTGGACATGGGTAAAACTATTTTGATTTGAGACCAAAATGATAAATGTTAAAGGGGTCAAAGTTTTAAAAAATTGACCTCTGCAGTCTCTACGAAATTACTCAGAAAAATTTTGGTCTAAACATTTGAAATCTTACATAAAATGTATTCACACATAGGACCCGAGCAAAGCTGGGTTGAACTGCTAGTAAATGTATATTTGTGTTTAAGGGGCACTTTAAACCGACTTATGACTGCCAAGTTCCTATTTTTCAATTTTGACTCATTGGCAGCTCTTTTTACTGGCTAAAACCCTAATCGAATTTGTTCCACAGGTCCAAATCCCCTATATCAAGTTTCACGTTTGGAGTCCAAAAATTCAGTTTTGGCAGCTTGGTAGAGGCTGTTTCACATAGACACACACTTATGAGCGTGTGTGGAGCGTGTGTGTGTGTGTGTGTGTGTGTGCGCGTGTGCGTGTGTGCGCGTGTGCAAATATATTATATAACTATGATCCTTAAAGTAGCTTATACACCATTTACCAGACTATGTACTAAATTAACGCATACCTTGAAATAACTAACGAGAGAGAGAGAGAGAGAGACAGAGAGAGAGAGAGGGAGAGGGAGAGGGAGAGGGAGAGAGAGAGAGAGAGAGAGAGAGAGAGGGAGAGAGAGAGGGAGAGGGAGAGGGAGAAAGGGAGAGAGAGAAATGGGGGAGAGAAAAAGGGAGAGAGAGAAAGGGAGAGAGAGAGAGGGAGAGAGAGAGAGGGAGAGAGAGGGAGAGAGAGAGAGGGAGAGAGAGGGAGAGAGAGAGAGGGAGAGAGAGGGAGAGAGAGGGAGAGAGAGGGAGAGGGAGAGAGAGGGAGAGGGAGAGAGAGAGAGGGAGAGAGAGAGAGAGAGAGAGGGAGAGAGAGAGAGGGAGAGAGAGAGAGAGAGAGAAAAAGAAAAATAGATAAATAGAGAGTGAAAGGGTTGGA
>NC_136511.1:65405010-65442510 GCF_053919585.1 Euprymna scolopes
GAATATATTATTTATTGACCTTTTCTCTTCAATTTGTGATATAGAAAACTATTCAACATAAATTAATTATTTACTTTTTAAGAGAAACTTGAAAATGTGTGGCACTTACACAAACGGGGGGGGGGGGCGTGAATTAAAAAAAAAAAAAACGTTTGTCTAAAATATTATATTCGGTTTATTGGAAAGAACATAAAATTTCACATTGACCCTGAAAATATCGTAAAAATAGAATCAATAGAAAAATTTTGATAGATTTTTAAAGTTTAAAAATTGAAAAATATTGAGTTCGGAAAATTCATTGAATTTTCCGAACTCAATATTTTTCAATTTTTAAACTTTAAAAATCTATCAAAATTTTTCTATTGATTCCTCTGTTTTTATTAAATTGTAAGGTCCAACGGGGTGTTTTGTACCTATTCTGTATTTGGACCTTACAATTTAATAAAAACAGATCTCGTAAAGCTTTAATTAAACTTGAAAATACTATTAAAAAAAAAAAAAAAATAGCGCGGGTCAATAAGTACACTAGCACCGAAATAAGTGCATCTTGGTTTTATTAGTTATTTACTGACTAGCTGGACGCCCGGCGTTGCTCGCCTTACAATACGCTTAAACATAATATTTTAATTTATGCAGACTGCGTGTGTATATAGAGTCAATCCTCTAATGATTATTATACATTACGAGGAATAATTTAACCCGGTGGACTAATTGGATGAAATAAAATAAATAATAATGATAATGTGGTTCATCAAATTCCGCCCGTGTTTGTTTACAATATCACGTCAGCTTGACGATGAATGCCCTGGAAAAGTCACTTCTGATTAATATGTAGTTTTAAAATATGCAAACAAAGGAATAACTTGCAGCGATTTTAAATGGCACCTCGGTAAATGTGTAATTTAGCGGCGTAAATTATTTGACAAACCAAAATTATAAAAACTATTTTTTTTTTATATAAAACATTAGACCCTAAGGCTGAAAGAAAAGCAGAAAAAAATGTCATTTTTATATTTTCATCATTTTTTATAAGACTGATTCGATATTCAAGGCCGCTTTTAAAATTTGGCCTTTCTAAGGTTTGACAAATTGGCCTTTTTAAAGTCAAATGTGTCCCTTTTTACGCTCTATCATTACAAAAAAATATGGCAGCCAAAAAAATGGTTCGTTTAAGAGCGTATAATGGGCCAAATTTGGCCTTAAAAAGGCCAATCTGTCAAATCTTAGAAAGACCAACTTTTAAAAGCAATATGGCAACCTCGTATATCGTACATTTATTCTAATAAATAAATAAATAAATAAATAGATAAAAATTAAATTTTTTCTGGTTTTATTCCAGCTTTAGGATCTAACAATTTTTATGATTTTTTATTTGTCAAATAATTTACGCCGCTAAACTACACATTTGCCGGTACCTCTTTTATCGTAAATTGAATTCATTAATAAGAAAAAAATTAAAATAAAATGAAGTACACTCGGGCTTGAACACGTATCATCCGATCTGTAGTCGAATGCTCTACCACTGAACAATACTTCAAGATGTCTACGAATGTTTTTCTTTTTTTCTTTCTAATAACAAGTAAATTGTTGAGATTTTATTATCTCCCTTGCCGGTGCAACCTAAAATATTACCATGTAATTTTTTTTTTCTTTAAGAAAGAAAAACTATTTTTACGATCAGATTTTTTTGATTTTTGATACTTATCGGATGAATTTCTGTACAAAACATATCTAAGAACACTGCCAGGGATATAAATTCCCTTTGGGCTTAATTTGCAAAAGATAGCCTCAACCGTTTCGGAACGTGACTTTTATATAATAGCCTCAACCGTTTCGGAAAGTGACTTTTATATAATATTAGAGATTATATAGATATTGATTATTATAGGTAATATTTTTATGGTGTAAGTGTTGATTTATTATATAAAAAAATACCTATAATAGGTTTGCCCAGTTATCAGGATTCACCCTTTCAGCGTTGCAGACAAATTCCGATGGAAAGGAAAACCAATACGGTCGCAGCCAGCGCGGAAAGTTGTTGCAATGCTATCTGGACTCCAAACGGGATTTTTGTGACGGTTTATTCCCGTAAGAATTCAATGTGTTTATAAAAAAAATATCGGGGAAACCAATGCTACCAATAGAATCTTCGGATTCATACGATATGGTGATGAATAGAAATATAGTGTTTTGTTATTATAAAAACTACAAGACACATTGAAAATTCCACGGTATGAGAAATTTATATAATCAACAAATATGTTTTGATAAAGCCGATATTTTTCTGGATAGTGAAAAAACAAAAATGCTTTTGCGACAAAAAAAAAAACAAAAAAAAAAAACAAAAAAAAAAACAAACAAAAAAAAACAAAAAAACAAAACAAAACAAGCCAATTTCTCAACATGTGACTTTAAAGTCCAATTTGGCCAAGAATAGGAGAGTGACCTCTCTTTGATGTAGCATCGTTTCTGAATATCTTACCGAAATCATAATGTACGGACTAAGGAAAGAATAAGCAGAATTGTATTGATTTTTCTTATTGAAAATATAAGTCTTTTTATATATATATATATATATATATATATATATATATACAAATGCTTAACTGAATTACAGTTCTGATTTTTTTTTTTAGATGTTCTCATCTTGAGTGTTATTTGTGCAACGTTTCGATTGGCCTTTATATTATATACGGCATAATCACGTTGACACCTGTTCCCGTCAGATCACCGAAGCAACGTTGAGCCTGGTCATTGCTAAAATGGGTGACCAATTTGGCAATTCCAGGTGCTGTATGTAGGAGGACGTCGACACCTCCCTGCAAAAGTTGCAAAAACCTAACGTCGTCATCTCCCCTAATGCGGATATACATGCGACTCGAGAGCGCTTGCGAATTTCATACTCCCATGAAACTTCCTCCTTCGGAGGAAGCCGGTTAAACCCGAATAGGTTTGGTGCTGACTGCACACAATGTTTCGATTGGATAGCCTCTAACCTTCGTCAGGCATCTTGGAATAGAAACCACGGCGAAAAAACAAAGAAAAAACAAAACAAACAAACAACAAAAAACGAAACAAACAAACAAAACCTCTCAAAAACTCGAATACGAAACCATCTACGAAGCTAGTAACTTTTCTCCTTTCTTTTCCAAGATGCCTGACAAAGGTTGGAGGCTACACCATCGAAACGTTGCACAAATAATAACCAAGATGAGAACAATAGTCCAAGCCAAACAAGTAAATACTCAGATGATTTTTTTTCTGAGTTATAATTTTTTTAAAATTTATTTTAATTCAATAAATGTCTAACAAAAACCTTTTCAACAACATTCGGAAATTTCTGTATTTTGGTTTTATTACAAAAAAAAAAAAAATAAAATAAATAAAATAAAATAAAAATTTAGAAATCTATTTTGTATTAAGGTGCTAATGCAAAGAGTGGTTATCCTTTGCGGAGATGGTCCCGACGTCCGCCTCGTTCTGAGTTCGGGGAGAGGCCGTCTGACGTAGGCGGTGTCGAGGCAGAAAATTACCCTAACCCTAAAATATGCGATATGTCACAGACAGATGCTTTTACAAATATTGTGAAACAAACCACAGAATTTTACAGGGTTAACTAACCACGTGGAACTATTCTAATAATGTGGACTGTTTTTTTTGTTTTTAAATTCTAATTATTTGAACTGTTTATTTTGTAAAATTCCAATTATTTGAACTGTTGAATTATCAAAAATTTGAACTGTTTATTTTTTAAAATTTTAATTATTTGAAGTTTTTATTTTTTTAAATTCTAATTATTTGAAGTTTTTATTTTTTTAAAATTCTAATTATTTGAAGTTTTTATTTTTTTAAAATTCTAATTATTTGAAGTTTTTATTTTTTTAAATTCTAATTATTTGAACTGTTTATTTTTTTAAATTCTAATTATTTGAACTGTTTATTTTTTTAAATTCTAATTATTTGAACTGTTTATTTTTTTAAATTCTAATTATTTGAACTGTTTATTTTTTTAAATTCTAATTATTTGAACTGTTTATTTTTTTAAGTTCTAATTATTTGAACTGTTTATTTTTTTAAGTTCTAATTATTTGAACTGTTTATTTTTTTAAATTCTAATTATTTGAACTGCTTATTTTTTAAAATTCTAATTATTTGAACTGTTTATTTTTTTAAATTCTAATTATTTGAACTGCTTATTTTTTAAAATTCTAATTATTTGAACTGTTTAAAATAAAAAAAAAAAAATTTCTAATTATTGGAACGGGTTTTTTTTCTCCTTAAGTTAACAACTGGGCACTTTATTGAAGGGGTAATTTTCTGCCTCGACACCGTCTACGTCAGACGGCCTCTCCCCAAGCTCAGAACGAGGCAGACGTTGGGACCATCTCCGTAAAGGTTATCCCAAAAAGTGATTCGCGCTATTTTTTAAATCGTATTTCCACGTTTAATTAAAGTTTCAGGTTTCTTTTTAAATTCAATTGTAAGGTTAAAGTACAGAATACGTACAAAACACACTCCCCTAACCATGTTAAGAATGGCTTCTTAAATAATAACGTTATTATTTCAGCACGGATGGATCACTCTCTGCATGAGTACCCAGATTTTTAATACAGGTACTCATGCAGAGAGTGATCCGTGCTGAAATAACGTTATTATTTAAAAAGCCATTCTTAACATAGGGAGGATGTTTTGTACCTATTTTGTACTTTAACCTTACAATTGAATAAAAAGAAAATATGAAACTTTAATTAAATCAAGAAATACGATTTATAAAATAGCGCGGATCACTCTCTGCATTAGCACCAAAATCTGCATTTCGTGTTATAATTTTTTTAAATAATTATTTTAATTAAATAAATATCTATATTAAAAAAAATCATTAAAAATGAAGTAACCGAAAGGGAAGTGGAAACAGTAATCGTAAAGATAACCGAAGTGTTCCTGTTATTTATCTATATAACTGCTGTATTTCACGTGCATACTGAAGTACAAAAATATGTATTGCATATGTTAGCGTGTTATTTATTTTTTTTTTTTTTAATAGCATTTTCAAGTTAAATTCATTTTTTGGGGGTTTGTATTACTGTACACAGATTCGAAAAAGTTGTCAAAAAACAAATATATAACAAATAAATGTTATCAAAGGCAAGATAAGTTACTTTTCTGCCAAACTGGATATATTTTTTGTGTTTTTATTCAATGTAACATATTTATTTAGCTCGAAAAACATACAATGTTTACCGATGTATTCGAAAATTCAAGATAGCGTCTCATACCCTCTTTAACACCGTAAGTATGGAAAAAGGTGTTATAAATAAAAAACCGAATAAAATACTGTTAAAAACCCGCCGAATATATATCAACCTATGTCACGGTAACATATATTGAGCGAGTTTTTAACAGTATTTTATCCGGTTTTTTATTTATAACATCTTTTCCCACACTTACCGTGTTAAAGAGAGAATCAGACGCCCTCTTGAATGTTCCAATACATCGGTAAACACTGTGTTTTTCGAGCTGAATAAATATGTTACATTGAATAAAAACACGAAAAATATATCCACTTAGGTAGAAAAGTAACTTATCTTGCCTTTGATAACATTTATTTGTTATATATTTGTTTTTTGACAACTTTTTCGAATCTATGTGTACAGTAATACAAACCTAAAAACCATTCTTAACATGGGGAGGGGGGTGTTTTTAAAAAAAAATTTTTTTTACCTATTCTGTACTTTAACCTTACAATTGAATAATAAAAAAACATCATAAAACTTTAATTAAACTTGGAAATACGATTTAAAAATACCGCGGCGGATCAGTAAGTGCATTAATTAGCACGAAATTGTCAATTGAAAGTACAGAATAGTTACAAAACACCCTCCCCACCTCATGTTAAGAATGGCCTTCTAGATAATAACGTTATTATTTCAGCGCGGTTACATAGATGCATAAGTACTAAAATATATAATACATATTTACCTTTTTAAATGTTTCCAATGTAATGTATTTCCACAGCGTAAATTTAAATTGGTGATTTTAATAAATAAAATCTTAACAGTGGTTTTTTGGTGTTGTTACGATCCGAACTCAGTTGTTCTGTTCAGTGATTCGTTTTATAAGATTTCAATTTTACTTTTTAAAGTTTTTTTTTTTTAATTTAAAAATAAAAGTTCGGCTTTAACTCAAGCCATTTTTGTCCTTCTGTTTTTACGTTAGCATTACATATAATCATATGTCCTTATTGTCAGTCATTACTTTGGGTGTGTGTATACTGTATGGCATGTTTTGTTTATCAGCGTGAGTTTATGGCTGGGTACCTGCTCGTCGCACCTGTCGTCACGTTGAATGAAGTGTTGTTTGTTTTTTTTTTCTTACCCCTCCTCATACACCTTATTTATTTTTTTTTCTTTATATTTGTGTGTGTGTGTATATGGGGGGGGGGTAAAGGGTAACCTCTTTCTTTTCTTGTTACTGACTGTCCTTGCCCTCCCGGTTTCTACATATTATTATCATCATAATACGCACATCTTAACGGTTTTTTTTTTGGGGTTTTTTTCAAGTACCCCCCCCCCCCCTCGAAAAATACCATTTACCTTTTTGTCTTTTTATCTGCTTTACACGAAATCAAGGTAATCATGTAGCTGATGTTTCCCTGATTCCAATTCCGTTTTTTTTTTGTTCTCTCGCTCATATGCCCCTATTCCGAATTCGTATTAGTGGGCCGACATCAATGGACTTTTCTTCTGTTTTTTTTTTATACCAAAACGGTCAACAATGGAAAAAACAAAAAAACTTTGTACATTTATTAATCAAGTAAAATAAAATGACATTTTCACTCGTCTAAATAAATCGAAATAAGAAAAATGATTTTAATTTGATTTAATTATTTTTACTGTGCAATAATTTATATCCGTTTGAAATAGGCTAAACTTAAAAAAAAAGAAAATCTTGTTAATGATCGTTTTGGTACAAAAAAAAAAAGAAGTCCACTGGTTTCGGCCCACTGGTACGAATTCGAAATAAAGGAGTAAGCGAGAAAAACGAAAGTAGAATCAGAGAGATATCAGGTACATGAGAACCCATCATTACTACTGACATAAATGTTAAAGATAAAAGGTCGCTGCCAGAACAAAATGAGAGATGAAGAGAGGAAAAAAAAAAAAAATGCTGTATAGGCTTTAAAAAATTATTAATTAAGAACAAAGTTAAAGAAAAGAGACGAGCAAGCCTTTCTCTGATTTATCTTTATTTTTATGGCAAGTGCTCGTCTGAGCTTCAATATATGGTCGCCTCGCCCCCTTGCCTGACTTTCACAAAAAACAGTCGTCTAGCTGAAACCACTATCAATAATTTCCCCCACTCTTTATCTGTGCCTAAACCTAACGTAGATTCCATGAACAAAGCTTTTTTCTTAGCACTGCACGTCTGTGGAACTCTGTTCCATTTTCCTGCTTTCTAACTGACCACAACATGGTCGTCTTCAAGTCCAACGTGAACAAGTTTTGGATGAGCCATCCCCTTAAGTACTACATTTTACCAAATTTCCACTACTAACGATTGCTATGATATTTCCCCATCAAATACTGTTCACTTGTTGCGGGTAGGCATCGGTCGTCCGGAGACAATCGACCCAACAACTAACAAGGTAGACACAGGCAACAGGTAAACAGCATGAAGGCACGGAAGAATGACAGACACAGGTTGTTTGGTTAAAGATGAGGGTTCGCCTTTTATTTGCAAAGGAAGTGAAAAATCGTATGATCTGGATGCTGCTTGTCCGGAAGGTCGCACGTCACTGGAGGCTAAGGTCTGGAGATCTCGAACAAGTACTCTAGACGTAGCGTGGTTCAGGGTTGCTCCCTGGGTCTGGAATTATCGGCTGGACGTCAAGGCGATCGGGAACGGACAGTGGACACTGAGAACGCAGGGGTCAGTGTTAAGGAATGGATGACACTGAGAACGGAGGATCAGTGTTAAGGAACAAACGGTCAGTAGGGAGCCAGGTGCAAGCGAGGTTGCAGACCGGAGGAACAAGGTGTGAGCGAGGTAGCAGACCAGAGATGCGAGGTGCAAGAGAGGTTGCAGGCCGGAGGAGCGAGGTGCAAGCGAGATTGCAGGCTGGAGGAGCGAGGTGCAAGTGAGGTTGCAGGGAGGCTGCAGGAGTGAGCTGGAGGCGCTGGAGCGACCTTGAGGCACCAAGGGCTGGGAAGGCTGTGGGAATGAGCAGGAAGGTGTTGGAGACTGAAAGTTGAAGTTTGCTGCTGCTGGAATCCTTCGTTGATGGTGACTGGTAGCGTCAGTCATCGCTTCAGGACCCTCCTCCTACTCCCTTGGCCGGGGCTGGCGCCCAGCCGAAACTGGCTCTAGTTGGGTCAAGGCTGGCTATATTCATAAAAACTGTTGTAGATAATGTTGATGCTATGAAATGCTTATTTTTTCTTTGGCATCGCTGTATAAAGTGTTTTTTCTTCAGCATAAAAAGAAATGTAAAAAGCAAGTGAGTGAACGAGAGAGAGAGAGAGTTAGGAAGACTATATAGAGAGAGGGTAAGAGAGAGAAGGAGAGACAGAGAAACTAAAAACTAGTGTAGATATTGTTGACACCATAAAATGTAAGAAAATGAATGCAGCAATTTGCTCAGAGGGCAAAAGTAGGTATCATTGTGACACCATATTTGAATGGTGCATTAGACTTCACTTAGCATTTGAGTACCGTTAATCCGAAATATAGGAATGGTTAGAGTTCAGCCAATCAGAATAAGCAGAATTAGTCTAGGGAGACTTTATTATTTCTGAATCTGAAAATCTGGGATTATGTTATGTCTATGAGATTATGATCCAGTTGCGAAGGGTGCAAGCACAATACATGTATAATATGTATATTCCCTCCCAGTATTGACTGGGGGTGGTAGGAGGACTTGATATTTAGAGGGGAAAAAAAAGAACTACTTCCTCTAAAAATGGTTGCGACCATTATAGTGTTGCTCCTAGGATAAAACGCAAGATTTTATTATAACTACTAAATGTGTCTAATAGGCGTTACATGCACATTCAAGGAACTAGACGATCACATGTTAAAACACACACATGCCACATAGACCCACACATACATATATATATATATATATATATATATATATATATATTTTAAATTGAAATATTTATGATATACGCTTGAAAGCCAAATTACAATGTAATATTATGAAAAAAAAAGAACAAACAAAAAAAAAACAAGTATTTACTTGTTTAAAATTAATATATTTCGGAGTTATACTCCTTAGCCAGAATTATATTTTTTTCTTCTCTTTTTCCTCGCCATGATGTTAAGTTGAAGGAAAAAGAGTTAATGAAGGATTTGTGTTCTGTTATTTGCAGTGTTGTTTTTGAAATGCCGGAAGAATGCGTTTGGTAACACAATATATATATATTGTTACGACGTATCCCAGTCCTACTGGGGACGGTAGAGATGGGTAACATAACAAAATATATATAAAAAAAAGAAGTTTCCCAGGTTCCTTGATAATACATTGTTATAGGAATGGGATAACCGTCTCGAAGACAATAATAAAAAATGAAATGTACTGGACAACGAAATCACATAAGAAATAACGAGGACAAGTATTGTCGAAAAATTAGCAAACTTTTATTTATATAAAAAATAAATAAAATTCAAGAAAAGAAAAGAAAATTAAATATGTCTAACTATATGAAATGATTTAATGATTCAAATTCTACCGAGAGAAAAATATATCAACAGTCAATGTTCACATATAAAACAAGAAATCGTCTTCTCAATTAGATACAGGTTCTAGGGTAAGAGAGAGATGTTGCAGAAATGAAAGTTTTAATTGAAAATCTCACTTAATGTCCTTTGAAATGTGACCTTTCTTTTGTCTCTTTTTTTATATATATTTCTTTCCTGTAAATTGTTTACATTTGATTATGCGCGTGCAGGTTAATTTTCATATTTTTGTCCTTCGAATTATTTATGTTTCATTACGCGCATGTGTGTTAATTGCTCCAAGTATTTGTTTCCGAAGCTCATCGAAGCCCTTGATTTATAGTAAAAATTTCACTGCTCCATTGATCCTTCCTTCGTTGGGTTCATTCTTTTCTTCAGTCAATATTCTAACTTTGACCGCTGATCAAAACAGATTTTTACCGTCGCCGCCAACATCGGCTTGTGTCGTTGATATCACCACCCCGACCTTCGCTGACTTACGTCTTGTCGCTTTGAAGCACGAAGCTCAACTGACTGTTGACAACTTTTTTCAGTCCCCTCTCTCTCTCTATACGGTCTATCTCTCTCTTTCTCTAGACAGTTTATCTCTCTATATATACAGTTTAGTTCTCTCTATCTTTTCTCTCTCCTCTCTTTCTCCTCTATGAGCTTTCTTTTATCTTTCCGCTTCCACCCTTCATTCACAGTATCTTTGTCTCTCCCTTCTCCTCCTGATCGCAGGCCTCCTCCTCCCCTTTTTTCTGTTTTGTTTACAAAATGTGAACGAGCAGACGAGAATGGATCTTTTTGGTGCCAAAAAATGATACAGTAAATAAAATATACTGAAAATATATCTCCTCTCGGCTAAAAATCAATAAAATAATTTATTATGCATTTTAATAAATCTATCACAATATATATATATATATATATATATTAGTGTTGGGATGATTAATTGGAATCGGAATCAGAATTGAAAAAATTTGAACCTATTTTCCGATGCCAAACTGATTCTTTTAACTTTTTGATTTGATTTTGGTTTACGGAAATATCTTCCACTGCTTGTAGTAATAATAAAATAATAAATATTTATTGATTTAAACTTCCAGTCAAGTTAAAATCTCTAGATCACCCCCTCACAAATGTGTTTTTACGTTTGAGAAAATATCTGCACATTTAAGATGTGTTTTTACAGTAATCGGGACAAAATAACACTTTTGTAGCAAAATATTTAGAGATTTATAAAGAATCAGAATCGGTAAATGTATCGGAATTTGGAAATTTAGTACGGAATCGGTAATTGTATCAGAATCAGGCAAAATATTGGAATCGTCCCATCACTAATATATATATATATATATATATATATATATATATATATATATATATATATATATATATATATATATATATCGACACATCACAATGTTAAAGAGACATCAGTTATACTGACTCCGCTATATAACACTTGAGGTTTGGTTGTTTGGTTGTTTTTGTTTTACGGTATATCAATTCTTTTCGGGTTATTTAATGCCGAATCCAAAGATTTTGAAGAAAAATTTTTTAATAGAATATATTTGTTGTTTTCAAGTCGGTTTCTATTTAACCCATAGTTGGAACCCTAACAGGTACTACCACTCCGGGTCAGAGTGGACCTTGGACCAATGGCAATTAAAGGGTGGCTCCACACTCCCCAAAGCCCACAAGCTGGGGCCTCACCACTGGATATAGTTTAAGGTCATATCCAGGACCATAACACTTGAGACTCTACCCGGTCATAACTGATGGAACAACATATCCCTGTGAATTAAATAAAGGGTTCTGTTTGGAATTTTGTACAGATTTCAGAGATCGACATAAAGATTCCCAAATTTGACAAGATATACCTGAGGAATGGCAGAGATTAAACCATTTGAAACGTTGTACGGATAACATCCAAGCTGCCTTAGAAACAGAGATGCATTATTGAATTCCTGGCAGAAGTTCATTGAGAATGGTGGTGACTGTAAAAAAAGAAATTTTGAGGCACAAAAGGTCGCTCGTTTTAATTGTGCCACTCCCGTTATTTGTAGCTCTTCAACTTTTTTAGTTAAAAAAAGTTTGGAGGCTTTACTTTTGAAACAACCTTTGTATGACAAAGCACTCTAAAGACCCCTGTACAGCCACCGTTCATTGAGAATGGTGGTGACGATGTAGAAAAATAAATTTTAGAGCACAAAAGGTCGCTCATTTTAATAGTACCACTCCCGGCTTCATAGCTCTTCAATTTCTGGAGTTCAAAAAATAGGAGAGTTTAATTTGAGATAATAGAAACTAGCAAGGCCTTTGGAAATTCCACAGAATGAGAAATGTATTTAATCCACAAACCGATAACATCCAACAAATATGAGTTAATTAATATTTCTATAAACATACTGTCCACTGTATTTTGAATATAGAACTGACCCAAAATAAAATAAATTAATAAGTATTAATAAATATTCAGAAAGTAACATTGTGCTACATAGTTCAATACAAATAATAAAATCACATTGTAAGAGACAATTTTATTTTGCCCTGTTTCTTTCAAAAGTTCCCTTTTTATGTAACGTTTCAATGACTTCTTTTTGAGGCGAAGAACTGCTGCATGTTAAAATTATTATTACCTTCCTTTTACCATTACAACGATTATCATATATTATAATGATATTTGAAAACGAGGCTACATTAAAGGGAGGTCAATATATGCTTATCTAGATTTGGCAGAATTTTGAAGCCAAATTTTGCGAATTTGGCCTTTTTTTTTAAAAAGGAGTTTGGCCTTCTAAAATTGTATTTGGCCTTTTTTAAAGCGTAACGTACAGGCTAACTAAGGAACTAACAAGCAGAATATTATATAGATATTTGTTGTTACAAAAAGTGTTTAGTTTCATGTAATGGAAATTTGTCAATAGTTTTCCAGAAAAAAAATAAACGCAAAAACAATACTTATTATTATTCAATCTCATCATATTGTGACAGACGTAATTGGAAAAAAAAAAAAAAAAAAAAAAAAAAAAATCATATTTTTTAATAAAGAGAGGCAGGAGGGGGAGTAGTTGCAACGCGATTGGTCTAATTAAGTCACGTGATTGAAGAAACATGTCTTGACTGACAATAAACACTCTTTTAGAGTTGATTACTTGTTGATTAAGCCTTAAATTGCAAACGATTTTTTTTAATTATTTATTTTGTATTTCATTTATGTATTTTTTCGCAAACTTTTTCTTCTTCTTCTATTCTGGCTGTGCTTAATCAAAACCTGTTATGATGCAAGTCTGGACATGATTGCTTCTTGTGTGCTGTTGTTGACCAGTGTCCAAGCTAAATTTTGTTGAAGTTGACTGGACAATAATTGTTAGAATTACACTTACAAAATAAATGGGACAGTGCATAAAAACATGGAGTAATTACATCCACTCGCTCACCACAAATATATATGTTGGGACGATTAAATGAAATCGGAATCGGGAATTGTAAAAATTGGAGCTTTTAGGAGTATCGGAAAAATGTTAGCCTATTTTTCCATTGCTAAAAGCGATTCTTTTAATTGTCTTTCTATATTTGGTTTTGTTTAAAGCAAAATTTTTCACTGCTGGTAGTAATTATAAAATAATAAAATAATGAATATTTATTGATTTTAAACTTTCAATAAAACTAAAACATATAGATAATCCTCACAAGTTTATTTTTACGCTTGAGAAAATATATGTACATTTAATATGTATTTTTTTACGGTAATTGGAGGAAAAGAATCATAACTTTCTAATTAAATATTTAGAGATTTACAAAGAATTGGAATAGTGAATTTAGTATAGAATCGGTAATTGTATCAGAATCAGGAAAAATATTGGCATCGTCCCATCACTAATATATATATATATATATATATATATATATATATATATATATATATATAGTCATTGACATACAGTCCTGTTTCCTTGTATCACAACTCATCAGTGCTGCTAAACTAGTACCCTTCCCAAGCCAAGGATTGAACGTAGAACCATCGCATTGATAGTCAGCAGTTCTACCGATCGACCCACGGGAGCGGTGCTCGCAAATAACCTCACCAAATGTCTATTTTAAACAAACATCCCTCCATCAGTTTTATAATGCTCAAAAAGCTATTCAAGAGATAAAACTCATGAATTAAAACGAAGTTATTAAGAGTGCTCAATAAAAAAGAACAAAATATAATATTTTTATTTATATAGACAAATATTACATAATCGTTACACTGAACGTGCTAATGTTTTGGACAATTGATTTGCAAGAGACCAAAAGTCACTCGTCAGGCGACGCAATAAAGTTTATTTGCCACCAGAGGCATCTGAAAGAAATGAAAACATCTGAAAGGAGTGAAATATATTTATTTATAAAAATAAAATATTAAAACGCTATATTTAAGTGGGAGGTATGACATTATTTCACTTCTTTCATTTGAGAACGAGATGCCTTCGGTGGCAAATAAACTTTATTGCAACGCCTGATGAGTGACTTTTGGTTTCTTTGAAATCAATTGCCCCAGACATTAGCATGTTTAGTGTAGCGACTATGTAATATTTGTCTATATAAATAAAATGTATATATATATATATAATAAGTTTTGACAGTCGTTTGGGCAGTCAGATCTAGAAGTGTAAGGCATGTTTAGTTTCAGAACAGTTTCCGATGGTTCGTTGCTCTACCCAAGTCCTTAGAGGTGACTGGTTTGCAGTAGACAGTTCTCAAGTTGGAATCCACAGAGCAAAAAATTCTTCCTGTGTTGAGACGGAGAAAACATATGCAAAATTGCTACAGAAAGGTTTAATATTTATGGAGCAATTCTGGTTTCTGATTGGTTGGTAGCAGAACGTGAATTAATTCGATTCGTCAGTTCCTAGCAGCATCGTTTATAAATAGAATCTCCTGATTATGCAGGATCATACTCCCATTATAATCCAAAAATATTGTAACATCAGGTTTCGATCCTGACTTTAGCTAGTTGCCTGTCTATCCACACTGATGAGCTGTGATACAGCGAAACAGTACCATATGTGGATGACTATAATGCTCCCTATCTTGGGTTGAGCATATTGGGAAGTGATATACAAACTACCATTAGCATATTAAGCGATGCTCTTTGTATAAACAAATCGAGTTTAGGCATTTGGACGATGTCAAAACATTGTTAATTCACTATCCGCACAGCAGCTGCCGTATAGCGTAATGGTTAGAAGCTTTGACTGTTGTTTGGGTGGTTGGGTTTCGATCCTGGCTTGAGGTAGTTGCCTGTCTAGCTGCACTGATGAGCTGTGATACAGCAAAACAGTACTGTATGTGGATGACTATATAATACTAGACTACCGTGACCCGTTGGGTCAGTATTTTATATTAGCTATGGAATTAATGTATGAGCGTGACATAAAGAAAAAAGATTTTGTGATATAGCAGAAACATTTCAATGAAAGTATATTAAAATGAAAAAAGAATATTGACCGATTTCTATGAGTCGTCCTGTTTATAATTGTTTATTTTTGAAAAAAAAATACTTAGAGCCATTGAATTATAGGTTTGCCATACTTAACGACAAATGTGCACTGAACAGATACCATAATACTTAAAGTTACATTCAAATTTTGATATATCTTTTAATTTAAACGCAAACAAAAACAAAAAAGAAAAATAACAAGTGGGACGCTGAAAACGTACACAGTAAAACAATACGTTTTGTCACATTGATTATTTATTTGTAATGCAAATTAAAAAAAAACATTTTCGAGGTTATTTATTTGTGTTGGTAGTGTAGAAGAAAATGTATGTATGTTTTTTAAGAAAGGTGCATAAAAAAATGGAAAATAAATTAAAAAAAAAAAGGAAGGCGATGGGTTAATCGCCATTGTAAAATACTCTTATGGTTGTCAATGGGTTAAAGCAGATTTATTTGTAAGAAAATTGCGTTAAAATAACTTAAACGTAATACAGAAATGAATGATGTAAAAAAAAATGCAGAAAGTATTACCAACTGCTCATTTGGATAATTTAAACACGAAAAACAAAAACAATTGAGACGCTGAAAACGTACAGAGCAAAACAATATGTTTTATTGTCGCGTTGATTATTTGTTTATGTACGCATGCACAATCGGAAGTCGTAAACCAGATGTTGGGTTACAACACTCGTTACAAGGTCATTTGAGTTTTATAATTATATAGATTTGTCTCTATATATATATATATATATATATATATATATATAAATGACAAAAGGTCTACATTCCAAATTTCAAGATACTGTCCATCTTATCGTTTATTTCTTTAACATGTTAAAGTATCTATCAATATTATCTAAGAAAATAAATATAGACGAATTTAATAATAAATTAATTTAATAATAAATTAATTTAATAATGAATTAATTTATTATTAAATTGATTTAATAATAAATCAATAAAATATTAAATGAGATATTTTTTATGTTAATTATAACAATATGGCTGAAATTTATTAATATTATTTTCTTTTATATCGTAAGTTTCTTAAAACGTGACTAGCTAAAGTTCAGAATAAAATCACGCTTTTCTTTTAACGGTTAATTTAAAAAAAAATCTTCTGAACGCTATTAAAACTTAAATTCTTCACTAGTTTGCATTTTGGAGGTGGAAGTATTTTTGAGATAAGTGATTTCAATATTAATTCGTACTTTTTATTTTTAGATTCAAATATTAATAACTATATTTTATTTCAGTATTTAATTTATGTATTTCTGTTTTATTAAATGCTAGCTTTTTTTCTCGTCCATAAATGTTTATTTATCTACCGAGTTGATTGCAAAAATAGATTATGAAATTGTACTTATTTTTAGTTCGTGAGAGGGGAATCTATCACCATACTTTCCCTTAAACACGTCTGTTGGACTTTTATTACATAGAATACTTAATAATTTTTTTTTTTTTTAATGGAGAGTAGAAAACGCATTATGGATGCATTATCGGCAGCTCCTGTTACTCTCGCTTCTTCTTATTTGTCCCTCAGTCCTCATTTTTTAATGAGTGATTTTTCTGACAAAGGGAGAAGAAATAGCTGTTTTCTAGGTTGGCAGTATTTTGCACGAACAGTTGGCAGAGATGGCGGAAATTTTCTGTTTCTATGTCTATCCTTGTAGCCATGTCACTAGTAAGGGTGCTGGAGGTAAACGTTTTGTCTGGGCTGACGTTATCCGCCTGATAGTCAGGGACCCGAACCTTGGATTAACCACCAAGGAGGCTGTCCTATCAGCAGGTGCAAAGTACTGGGGCTGCTGTATTGCCATTTGGTGAATGGATTCTGGACCATGCAGTAGCTTCTGGTGGGGCCTCTCGATGCTATACTAGTGGGTAGTTGTTACGGCTTTACCTTATCATTAGCTACAAACAAAAAAAAAATTCTTTGTTTCTTTTTCTCTCTTAGTTTCCTCTCTCTGTCCTGCTCTAAGTAAATCTGACAACCTAGTCCACAAATTCCAAAATTTCATCATGACAAGTTTCAAGAAAAAATACATGATTAAACCCGGTTCTCCAACTTCCAACGTAGACCCCTACTACCATGTCTCCTTCTCCAACATCAGGGGTCTACGTTCTAACCTTCCAGAGGTTGAAACCCAATTACAGGAGACTAAACCAGACCTTTTATTTTTAAGTGAAACTGGCATTGGACAGGCTATTTCCCTAGAAGAGTTCGCAATTAAAGGATACTCTAACTTAACTTCTAAATCTGACCCCCAAGATCGCCATGGGCATGGAATATGTGCCTATGTTAAAGATAGCTTTCCATGTGGTAGGGACATCCCCAGGGAAGATCCTAACTTACCCTATATGTGCTTCCGGGTTGCTTTAGCTCACACTACTGCATTTATATTTACTCTCTATCGCCCCCACAACAGCGGAGTTACTATCTTTCAAAGCATATCTAAGAAAATTGACCAAGTCCTATCTGCTTATCCTTCAGCTAAGATTCACGTATGTGGAGACTTCAATGTTCACAACGTCGAATGGTTGACCCACTCAAATAAGACCGATGATGAGGGGAGGTTCTGTCATGATTTCTCCATTGCCTATGACCTCACTCAGATTGTTCAGGAACCCACCCGTGTGCCCGACAATGACGGCCAGTATGGGAGCCTACTAGACCTTTTTCTCACAACTTCCCCTGAACTATGTTCAGTTTCTGTTGTTTCGCCTCTTGGATCTTCCGACCACTCTGTTGTATCAATTAAGATAAAAATGAAATGTAATATGTCCCCAGACGTACCTCTCCATCGTACAGTATATCGATACACTAAGGCTGACTGGGATAGCTTCCGTACATTTATATCTGATCTACCTCTGCATTCCATGTTTAAAAAGGATGTGTCCTCTATAGTATTAGACCTGACGGAATGGTTAATTGTAGGTATTGACCGTTTCATACCCTCGAAAAGTTTCAGCAAAAACCTAACAGCCAGCCATGGTCCTCTCCAGAATGTGCTGCTGCCATTGCGCACAGATATCCCTTTTTCCACTGCTTTAAACGTAATAGATGTATGGAAACTAAAGCCGCTTTCAGGACTGCCAGCAACCATTGTAAGAAAGTAATAAAGAACGCTAGAGAGTTGTATGCTCAATCTGTTAAGTCCAAAGTAGCTGAGTAGCGGCTTGTTCCCACCACTTTTGGCAAGTAACAAACAGAATCCTGAACAGAAGCGTGTGCTCCATCCCAACTATTATCAATGGACCTGAGGTAATCTCGTCAGCATCGGACAAAGCCAAACTCTTTGTCAAGAACTTTGCAGCTAATTCTACCCTTTGCGACCAAGGCCACCAACCGCCAATATTTCCTCCTGTATCAGAAAACACGCTATGTGATATACGTATATCTGTACGTGATGTTGCCAAGCTAATCAAAAACCTTGATTCCAGTAAAGCAACTGGCCCTGACGGTATTCCAATTATAGTACTCAAAAAACTTCAACCTGAACTAGCGCCCATACTTACAAAACTGTTTAAACGTTGTCTTAAGGAGAATAGTTTCCCATCTCCCTGGAAAATTTCATCAGTATGCCCTGTTTTTAAGAATTCAGGTGATCGCTCATCCCCCTCTCAGTACAGGCCAATAAGTCTCCTGTGTGTCATGAGTAAATTGCTAGAATGTGTTAAAAAGAGAAGTAATCAACCATCTCAACAAAAATAACCTTCTTAGTGACACTCAATATGGTTTCCGTTCTGCTAGATCTACAGCAGATGTGCTTACAGTTATATCTCGTAGGATTAGCAAATTTCTCGACGGAGGCAATCTTTCTAGGGCAATTGCTCTTGACATATCTAAGGCCTTTGATAGGGTATGGCATAAAGGTTTACTTCATAAGATCTCTAGCTATGGTATAGCTAGAAATGTCTTCTCAATTATTAAATCATTTCTTTCTGATAGGTTCATAAGAGTAGTAGTTGAGGGGCAAAAATCAGAAGCTCACAGTATTAATGCCGGTGTCCCTCAGGGGCCCATCCTGGGCCCAACTCTTTTCCTGATCTACATTAATAATCTTCCAAATCACATCTTTACATCACTTGTAGACATTTATGCTGATGACACTACCATTTATGGTAGCACATCTAAGACATTAAACGACCAAGTTCTCTCCAATTCTCTCTCCTCTGATCTTGAGCACGTAGTACAATGGGGAAAGGAGTGGCTGGTTACTTTTAATGCATCTAAAACCAAGCTTCTCTCTTTACATCATCAACATTCTGATCCACATCTGGCATCAATTGAAATGAATGGCTCTCGTCTTCAGGAGGCCCCAAGTTTCGACAAGCTTCTGGGCTTGACCATTACTCCTGATCTTAAATGGAACACGTACATCAAATCTGTTGCCAAGGCCGCTGGAAAAATGGTGGGATCTTTCTATTGATCCGTTAAATATCTCACTGCTGATGCTATTCTCTATCTATATAAGAGCCAGGTACGTCCAAGGATGGAATACTGTTGCCACATCTGGGCAGGAGCTGCTAGAAAGGACTTGTCCTGCCTTGATAGAGTTCAAAATAGACTTCGTAGCCTCGTATGAGATGTCCTTTTCTCTTCCTTGCAACCTCTATCTCACAGAAGAGATGTTGCGAGTTTGTCTCTGATATATCGTTATTTTCATGGAAAGTGTTCGACTGAGCTTCAATCTATGGTCCCCCTTCGCCAAACTTTCACAAGAAACACTCGTCTAGCTGTAAACACTATCAATAATTCCCCCCACTCTTTATCTGTGCCTAAACCTAAACGTAGATTCCATGAACAAAGCTTCTTTCTTAGAACTGCACGCCTGTGGAATTGTCTTCCGTTTTCCTGCTTTCCGGCTGACTACAATATGGTTGTGTTCAAGTCTAACGTAAATAAGTTCTTGATGAGCCGTTCCATATAAGTTATAAAATTTACCAAATTTTCATTACTAATGATTACTGTACACTCTTTAACCCTTATCCTTGAGTGGCCCCTTGGCCTTGATAATGTGGTGATGCCTATGTAAAAAAAAAAATGTAAATTTAGCGTTGGTTACTCTACATAAAAATTCAAAGATGGTGTAACGAAAAGAAAACGCAATTGTTACATTTCTTCCGATTTTTGGATTTTGTAATCATGCCGATATTCCTTTATTTTCTTTTAAAGTTGAGGAGTTCCTTTTCTTTTGATGAGTTAAGGGCGAAATAAATAAAAAAAAATGACATAATAATTACATGAATGATTCTGCACTACGAAACAGGTGTTGTCAAGAATTGAACATTTCACCAGCTTATATATATATATATATATATATATATATATATATATATATATATATATATATATATATATATATACTCTTGGAAGTTTTTAAACTTTTGAAAACTATATCAATAGGTTGTTAAATTCCCTCCATTTTCGCGATAATTAATAGTGGCCCGGAGGTAATGGCCTAGCAAATGAAGTCGAAAGTGGCTTCATAGCAGAGTTCGAATTTTCCGACAAGTAGGAATTGTTGTCACTTCTCTGATGGTTGCAAAAGAAATACTACTGTCTGTAGGTATTTAAAATAATTGTCTTGTTATTGTTGTTGTTATTATTATTATTATTATTAAGCCCATTTAAGAATAGTCAAAGTTGAGCACTGTCTTGGAAATAAAAACTAAAAAGTAATCATATATGCAACGTCCTGCTTGTTTGAACTCTCTAAACTGTTAACTGTCTGCGCCTGAATTTGGCGTTTATAGGTTGTTAAATTCCCTTAATTCTTGTGGCACTTGTTAGTGGCTTGGGGGTGCTTCCCGGCTGACTATAGCATGGTCATTTTCAAATCTAATATGAGAAGTTCCTGTGGTGTCATCCTCTTAACTAATCTATCCCTGCCAAAGTTCCACCATTACTGATCTCCCCATCTCCCTAACATTTAACACTTAGTCTTGATTAACGTTTGGGTCTTGATAAGCAGTGATCTCACAAGTAAAAAAAAACAAACTATTTTACCTCATGGCTCACCAGCAGTGTTGATCAAACATCACCTCCTTTAAAACACACATGCACACATCTCAAAACTATAGTCATGCACAGAGAGCTGTTTCGTCATTTCACAACTCATCAGTGTGGCTATATATTAATATAATGTTGTGGACAACTATATGTGTGCACATACATGTAAATGATAGCAAATTTATCTTGAAATAAAATAAGTCTGGAATTTCGTTGTCATAGATTATTGATTTTCTTGTTTCTTCTTTCAAAATAATTGTTTGAGAGTAGTAAGCAAATTACTCAGGTCTTTTGCAAATTTGATTTGTCTGCCAATTCTTCAATCATGTATTTCGCAGAGTATTGTGGACTTAATTATTTATTTTGATATAATATGGTTTTCCATACTTCTATCTATCTATGTATATGTGGCCGTTCCTTATCTATCTATCTATCTATCTATCTATCTATCTATCTATCTATCTATCTATCCTTCTGTGGCCGTTCCTTATCTATCTATCTATCTATCTATCTATCTATCTATCTATCCTTCTGTGGCCGTTCCTTATCTATCTATCTATCTATCTATCTATCTATCTATCGCCGTTCCTTATCTATCTATCTATCTATCTATCTATCTATCTATCTATCTATCTATCTATCTGTGGCCGTTCCTTATCTATGTATGTATGTATGTATGTATGTATGTATCTATCTATCTATCTATCTATCTATCTATCTATCTATCTATCTATCTATCTGTGGCCGTTCCTTATCTATCTATCTATCTATCTATCTATCTATCTATCTATCTATATATATATATATATATATATATATATATATATATATATATATATCTGTGGTCGTTCCTTATCTATCTATCTATCTATCTATCTATCTATCTATCTATCTATCTATCTATCTATCTATGGCCGTTCCTTATCTATCTATCTATCTATCTATCTATCTATCTATCTATCTATCGCCGTTCCTTATCTATCTATCTATCTATCTATCTATCTATCTATCTATCTGTGGCCGTTCCCTATCTATCTATCTATCTATCTATCTATCTATCTATCTATCTATCTGTTGTATTCCCGTGTGTGAGTGTATATATTCTGTACATACATACACGTGTATGTAACAATTGTCTCATTGAATATGCATCTGTTCTTCATACATGTATTTACGTGTGATCGACTAGTTTTCAAAATATAACAAAACAACTTATATGGTGAATGTTCACATAGAACGACAAATAAGGGACGGCATATGCACCTTTGTCTCTTGCCAGACAATGGAACACATACCTTCAGCAAAAGGGACGAATACTATTTTATGGGGTTACAACATTTGACCATTGACATCGCTACAATTCATTGGCCTTCGGGACAAGATCAAAGTGTGGTATCTGTTCCGGCAGATGCTGCAAGCTATGACTAGCTATGACTAGCAAAGACCAGATGTGGGGGAAACCCCACATGCCTGACCTTTAACCAGCTCCCATTTCCCACCTCTCGGGAGCTGGTCCCCTTTTTCCCTTCCCCCTCCCTTCACTCCTCACATTAAAAATTGTCCTTGTGCTTAATTTGCTCGGTGGGGGAGCAAATAAATACCATCTGTTCTTCAGATGCTGCACTTCTATTTCTTGTTCTCTTTCGGTGGAGGAGAAATCCTTCACGACTGAGACAATTTTTATTTTTGTACCTTTTCTCCACGTTAAAAAACGACCCTGGTGTCTAACTCTGTCCCGTGGGGAGGCATAGTAAATAGGTACAACATTTGACCAATTACGAAACACACTTGCTCCTTCTTTGATCTTGTTGGATGGAAAACTACAACGAAAATTCTACCACGAACAACAGACCTCGGGTTTATTTTAGCAACCTTTATTCCAGAATGCTGTTCTCGTCTTGGAAAGGTTGAACGCCGGTACAGTCCTGTCTACAACTTAATTATCGATCTTGCCCCTGCTGGGTACCAGCCCGTCTGTCGATGGTCTATCTTGGTCGACCATTACAAACTGAATGCCAACCTTCTTAGGTGTCTCTAAACTCGTTACGTCATGTATCTAGGTAACCAAAGATCTTTGCCTGGTATTTGGTCACGTATCTTTGTTTATTGAAATAAAACATTTCCATCCAATTTTAGTACACATCCTTCTAAACATTTTATTGTTTTACATATTTTTTGCTTAATTATTTCTATATTAAATTTCAGTCCTATTTCAAAACATTCTTCCGTTATTAAAACACTGTAATTTTCATAACATTATAATCAGTTCACATGTCGGTCACTCACCTTTCCACCCGAGGCATCCAACGCTGCCCGGCCATAATGTATCTATCTATCTATCTATCTATCTATCAAAATGTTATGGTGTTTTTTGGAGCTTGTCTGTTAATACGCAAATAGAAACATATGATTGGTTGACAAAAAAGGAATAGGCAGAGTACACGTTATCAAGGCAGTAGTTTTTATGATGTCATAAGTCTAAAAGATTTATTTGGAAACTGGACACGCTTTTTATAAATTTAACGAAATTAGCATTAAAAAATAACATTAAAAAAATTACATAAATATATTTTTTTTTAACTGATATTTTCTTTTTCGATAATCAGCCTAAAAAGCAGACATAAAGAGGATTGGACATCTTGTTTTTTTTTTTTTACTCTTTTTCGTCCCAAACAAGGTCTATTGCCACTTGAATATGAGAGGCTACTAATCAGAATTATATATATAGACAACTATGTGGGGAGTTGAGCATTTGGATATTTGTTCACATTACATTTAAACTTGTGCATGTTATGATATATTATTTTTTTTTATTATTTTTTATCTTTGTGGTAGAGTGGTTAGAGGCATTGCGTCTCGACGGTTCCAGGTGAGCATTGTCTGAAGATAGCGGTTTCAGTTCTACCCAAGCAGGCCAGGGGATTAGTTGGCCAAAACGTGGTGAGACAACAGCAACTATGGAAGGCAGTCATTACTGGATGCAGTTATAAGATTCAGCATTCCTATCCTGTTGTGGTTAACCACCCGAAGAAGGCCAGAGGAATAGTTTGCCGAAACGTAGTGAAACAACAACAACAACAACAACTATGAAGATGTCCCAATCCACAAAAAATGAATGTATAAATTGTGCAGGTTAGTAGTACAGACAGGGAAGCAAGAAACAGGGAGGAAATTCCAAAGTCGAGCAAAGAAACTGTTAGGATAGAAGGGACATTTACAAAGAAGGAGTAGGATTTTGTTGTTTGTCGAGTTAGTCGAGTGGATGTACATCAAGTGGGGACACAAATGTTATCAGTTCATCAGAGCACATTCCATTAAGATACTCGCAAAACAGACAAAGGGATGCAACATGGCAGCGATGAGACAGAGGTTGGAGCGTAACCAATAGCGCACAAGACTTTTTTTGATCTTGTTTAAACGGGAGATACTAGTGGTAGATATACCAGCTCTAATGCGGTAACAATACCCTATGCATGGATGAATGGTGACTTTGTAGTGATATATGATATTCTACAAATATATATTCAGCATTATTCATTATTCTCTGGACCAAAGCTTCTTTCTTAGAACTGCACGCCTGTGGAACTCTGTTCCGTCTGCTTGCTTCCCTCCTGACTACAACTTGGATGTCTTCAAGTCCAACGTAAACAAATTCCTGATGAACCGCCCCCCCCTTAAGTAGACACTTTAAATATCCACACTAACGTACTGTACTTACAATAACCCTTATCCCTTAGTGGCTTCTAGGCCTTGATAAGTGGTGACCACCTTGTAAAAAAAAAAAACCGTCCATACACATATAAAAAGTTAAAATATAATGTTGTGTGGCCTATAAATGTACATTTGCGCATGTGTAGAAGAGCACTTTAAGTTAACTTACACCTACCACATTCCAATTTTTATCAATTTTGACCCATTAGCAGCTACTTCTACCGGCTAAACTTCAAATCGAATTTGTTTCACAGATTCAGATCCCCTATATATATCAAGTTTCAAGTCTGTAGACCAAAAACTGACAGAGGGGTTTGGTAGAAACTGGTTCTCACGCAGATAGACATGGTCACTTTATATATATATATATATATATATATATATATATATATATATATATATATATATAAAAGTTAACATGTCTGCGTATCTGTCTGTCTGTGTGTGTACATTTCCCTATGCAATAACTCTGTCAATTTAAAGTCTACAAACTCGAAGTTTGATATACAGGGTACTGCGATTTGGGAAAATCTATGTGATCAGTTTTCGGCCAGAAATTTGGCTGTTAAGGGGTCAAAGTTCAATGATTTGACCTTTGAGAACTCTACCAAACTCCTCCAACAATTTTGGGTCTAAACACTTGAAATTTTAGATATAGGTTCCTTGGACATGGATCTAACTTAATAACTTGATTTGAACCCAAAACAATAACTATTAAGGAGTCAGATTTAAAAAAAAATTGACCTCTGTGGTCTCTACCAAATTACTCAGACAATTTCCGGCCTAAACACGTGAAATTTTACATAAAGGGTATTCAGAGATTGGCCAAGCTTTTTCATTGGTTTGGATCGAAAATCTTTAGTTACCAATATATAAATGTATGTATGTATATATGTTTGCATGTTTGCCCAACACTTTCGACGGAGGCGATGGATTTTCTCAAGATCAGTATCGTATTAAAGTCCGACCTTCAGACGACAAATATCGAAAAATTGGCTAAAAAAATTAATATCTTCACCTTAAACTGGGCACTTTTCTACAGGGCCGGGGGGGGGGGTCGCTTTTTTCGCCGATATTTTTGAAAGTCATCCTCTCCTTTCGATTGTTCTAGCCTTAATGTAAAAAATGTCACTTCTGGTTTGGCGGTGGTCGTAACAGCATAGACGTCAGGTTTTTTCCCCATTCTTTTACTCCTTTGCGGTACGAGTTCGAGCTTGCCTTCCTACTACCACTTTTTTTTTTTTTTTTTTTTTTTGCTCACCATACACATCCAAACACCCGAGCAAGGCCGGGCCGAAATACTAGTATATATATATATATATATATATATATATATATATATATATATATATATATATATATATATATATATATAAGAAGTTTTACTTAACTTGTGTCTATTGAATATAGATCAAATTTAATTCAAATCTGAAATATTTAAATTTTCAAATAGGTGGTCGTGTCCAATTATGACCCCTAAAAACCCTTTCAATATGTATTTAAAATTTTATGCCTGGTGATCAATTGAATACATAGTTTTGAATTATTTAAACATTGATATTTTCTTTCTTTCTTTAAGATTTCATTTGTCTGTCACATGTCCATTTAAAACAGCGTTTTCATTGGTCTGTCATGCTTCAGTTTGGAACAGTGTTTAGCTCTTCTACACTATTGGGACGAAATTTCAGAAATCGTAGAACTGAATTTCACATGAAAGCAATAGTATCTACGTATTCCTCATATTTTTAAGGTGATTATGTAAAAAAAAAATTACGAAAATCAATGAGGTAGAAAATTATTTATTAAAGAAAATAAAAAATAGAATTTGATAAAAACGATCGTAAAACATAGGAGAATTCTAAAGGGAGGTAATTTTCCATTTTGGTTTAAAACAAGATGGCGACAATTTTCACCTGCTAACACGATTAAAGTTCTTTTTTTTTTAATAATTCAGTAATATTCAGGTCATTTTGACTGCATAATTGGAAGCTACCATTGTAACTTGACAAAAAAAAAATAAGATGAATCATTGTTTTTTTTCATCTGAAAACTTCATTTATCGACTACAAAATCTTGTCCCAATAATGTAGTTTCATTGGTCTGGCATGCTTAAGTTTAAAATATGTTTTTTTTAATCTGTTTTCTTAGTTATCATAGCGAAATTTAAAAGTCGAAATATGTAATTTCAAGTAAAAATAATGGTGTCTAGTTAACTGTCATGTCACAGTAATGAAAGTATCCAAAAAATTACATAAAGAGGTAAAGTAGAAAATTAATTATTAAAGAGAGTAGTTTTAAAATAACACGTTTTAAACTGAAATAGTGCACATAGTAGCAAGGGAGGTAATTAATTTCTGAAAAGTTTTAAAAATTTAGGCCAATTTCAGAAAAATGAGTTATTTCCCTTGCGTTTATGGCACATATATGGAAGTGGAAGCCTCTGTTCTGTCTCGAGAGATAATGGATACCCCCCCCATAAGGGTAGCTGCACTTGAAATTGTGAGGCAAGGGTTGCACAATCTCCAGCCACACCTCTCCTGAGTCAGCACTGCTTGACTCTAGCGGCAAGGAGAAGTCTAGGACGTCTGGAAACGATGCTGAGATAAGCGGAGAGCACATACACCACCTGGAATTCCCAAATGGTCACCCATTTTAGTACTGACCAGCTCAACATTGCTTAACTTCGGTGATCTGACCTGAACCGGTGTGTCAACGTAATTATGAATGGCACATATGTAACACGTTGCACACAAACATGGCATAATCGTTTTTTGTAATATCCAAGTAATATTTTACTGATTACGACATGACGATTAGGTAGATGACATTACTTTTAGTAATGGACATAAAAGTAAGTAGTTATCACCGGTGTTTTTATTGTTTTTTTGTTTTTTTTAATGAAAACTCAATTATTCGATTGTCGGATTTTACTTTTATAATGAAGAAGAAAAAAAAACTCATAAATAAATATTAATTAGAGAAAAAAATATTTTTGAGCATTGATTTAAAAAATTTTTTATTTTTTATTTTTTTATTATTATTATTATCATCATCGTCTCTGAAGTGACTCATAGGGCAAGTGATATTTCTTGATAATTCAGGACATGGGCATGCTAAGCCTCGCAGAAAGGTTATCACAAAGAATTTCCTGTTGTCTCTGTTCAGATTAAATGTCATACTTTTGGTCAAAAGGTGTGCGGTCTGTTCAAGTAGCCGCCTGGGCCACTCAGGTACGAAATGAATTTTCTTTTGTGTTTTTCTTCTTTTCGTAACAGAAAATAGAGGTAAGTTTTTTTTTTGTTTTTTTTTTCAGAATTAAAAATAGTATCAGAACATTTAAACCTTTTTTTTTTTTTTTTTTTTTGTTGCAAGACTACCGTGGGAAGGGTAAGTTGACATCATCGCAGAAAATGATGATCTGTTTTTTTTTTTCTTTCTTTGTCGTTCAGGAAATGTCCTTGAGTTTTAAATAGCATTGACACACTGGTAGGATCACTGAAGTTAAGCAATGTCAAACCTTGTTATTACGTAGATGAGTGACTATCTAAGAATAGTAGGCGCTGTAAAGAAATTGATAATTTCGATCATTTCGATTGATTGTTCGAATTATTGTTTTTATCTTGACCTTACTAGCAGGGGTGCCCAGCGTTGCCCGGGTGTTTTGACACAAAAACATGTTAGTAGGCAGGCAGGCTCGAACCTATGATGTGAAGGGGAAAGAAAGTGAAAAAAAAGCTGAGATCTTACCGTTACGCTACGAGGTGAGAGGAAGTGAAAAGAGTTCAAAATTAACGATTAAAAAGTTGATTTGAAACGAATAAGAATCACGCAGGTACAGAAATTAAGGTTGGCTGCAGGCCAGTTTCTGCTTCTCCACGGTGTTGGGGAAAAGCAGCTCCTCTCAAGAAAGTGAGAGCTCTCCAAATGAATAGCAATTGTTTGATATGAAGGGTTTCCTCCACATTGATCAAAGCTGATTGCCTTCAAGACATCTCGGGCACAAAGGCCAGGCGAGTTGATTTGCATCGGTGAGTTTCGCTTTATTTATACAAAAAAGATGAACAAACACGCAAAAGGACAGAATAGAGAGAATTTTATAAAACTCGATCAAAATAAATGTAGAGACGACGTTCCTTCGCAAATCGTAGATATTATAATCTAGGGAGTATATAAAAAGTAAAAAAAAAAAAGAAAGAAAAGCCTTTCTTGGACATACAAAAACATGCGAGGCCATTTATATATATAGATTATCACAACGTTTCAATTTTCTTTTTTTTCAATTTTGTTATCAGTTTGTTCAAGCTGAGGATAGGGAATCCTACCGGATGTCAGACATTCATCAGCTATCTCATATATTCCAACCGAGAGATCTTTATAATATTCTAACTGTTCTTTCAAGTGCAATTGTTTGAATCTCTCTTAGACTTGGTTCACCGGGTATATTTGTCGGGTAGTTTTTTAAATTATTTTTCATGAGTCTAGTTGCTTCTATAATTACTGTAATGATGAATATCTCCCTAAGATTCCAGTTTCTTTTCATGTACATCAGTCTAACTTTAGGTGTGTCTTGTCAAGCTCGGTGATCTCTACAAAATCAAAAACAGAACTCTTTATTTAATCCACAGGGGTAGCTTGCATTTGTTTCATCATCCATGATCTGATAGAAGTCTTAAGCAAACCGTACGGATCGATGGCACAACAGATAAAAGTGCAAAGGTATAATCAGTTCTAACTGACAGTCTTCTGCAGGTTGAAGGTTCAATCTGTAGTACAAGCGATACTAGAATATTATTACGGCTTCTTTAAAATTAAGGGTTCCATCTGAAATTCCGTACAGATTCCCGAGTTCAACATAAAGATGCCCATGTTCGACAAGGTGCACTTGAAAAAGGTCGGTGGTTACTTTGTCTGAAATATTATGAGAATTAACATGCGAAATTAAAACAATAGTCTGTATAATGCAAATGATATACAATTTCATAAGTCGTAAGTCCGATTCCCCATTGATTATTATATTGTACCCAATATGTGCCTTCTTGCTCCCGTGTGGCCCAGTCATAAAATACACTATAATATGATATTTCAACCAATGCAAATTTCATATTTATCATTTTAGAGCCAAGCCACTATTGAATATTATATTATACCTAATATATAGTAGTGATGTTTTTTTATTCAATTTTCACCCCAAACAAGGCACAGTGCCACTTTGAAGTAGGTGGCTACTATCAGGGACATAATTTGCGGGGGAATTATGAAGGGAGATGAGTAGCAAGATGTTTGTTCACATTACACTTCAAATTAAACTTCTGCATATCAGTACAGTTGAGGAAGCAGAATCCCGGAATGGAGTTCCAAAACCTTATAGTTTTGGGGAAGAAACTATTGGAGTAAAAGGATTTCTTACATCTAGAGATCTCTACTGTAAAGGGGTGGGACTTAGTTGCTTGTTGGGTTTGTCGGGGGTAGTCACGTTGAGGAGGTACAAGTGCTTGCAGTTCGTCAGAGCATTCACCATTAAAGTATTTGTAGAACAGGCAGAGGGATGCAACATTTTTTGACCATTTAGCGACTATTTTTACAAGATAAAAAACAAATCACTTTATATATATATATATATATATATATATATATATATATACTAGCAAAAGTACCCGTCGTTGACTGGGTTCAAAAACAGTCTACTGAAAATGGACTCTGATTTATGAAAGTATGATAGGTTATGAAAAGGAAAGGTTGTAAAGAGATAGCTTCGAATTTGGGAGTATCAAAACCAAAGCAAAAGATGATGAAAATAAAAATAAAATAGATAAGCCCCATAATTTATTATACCATACCTGTTCATACTGAAACACTTACATTTCATACTGAAACACAACATTCTGTGGATCTTTATTAAAAAACCTTGTTAAACATTGCGACATATTTCCATTCTATGGTCAGGCGTGAACGAACACCCCATAATTTTATTATATCATATTTCTTCAAACTGAAACATAATTATCAAAGTATACTTTTTCAGATAGATATGAAAAGTCTTTATTAAAGTTTGTTCCTATTTCCATTTTATGGATGCCAGGCGTGAATGCAGACCCCACAATTTTATTATATCATCCCTATTTAAGGTAAAACATACTTATCAAAGTATTATTATGTACATTTTTATCAAAACCACTTGTAAACGTTTTTTTTTAATTTAAAAATTTTTTATTTCCATACTTTGTGGACCAGGCACATATGCAGACCCCACAATTTTATTGAACCACCGTTCTGCCAGATCAAACATACCCATTCCTGTGTCTCGATACATCTTCTATCATTATATGTGATCAGTTTTCTATAATAGTCAACCATATAGGAGCCTATTCGTGACCAGACATACACACAGATGTTCAGCTTTATATATATGTAATTATTACTATAATTATTTATATATATATATATATAATTATTACTATAATTATTTTCAATACCTACAGACACTAGTGTTTAATCTATTTGGGAATCATCAGTGCAAGGAGTCACGATTACCACTGGTCGGGAGATTCGAACCTGGCCACAAAGCCATCTTTGATTCCATTAGCCAAGAACAAACCGCTCGGCCCATGTTAACCGTTGCGAGAATATAGTTGAAATTAAAATTTATATAAAGTATAAATGCCATTCAAGAAGGCCGAGAGTGATCATGTAATTTTAACATCACTATCTGTAAATATATATATATATATATATATATATATATATATATATATATATACTAGCAAGCTACCTGGCGTTGCCTGGTCGTAAAATACATATAAATATTATATTTTAATTCATACAGGAACTAAGACATGTGCATGCGAGTATTATGTTTTTTCTAGAGTTCACTTCTTGTAAGTAAACAAAAAAATACTCGAGCTGAGATTGAAATAAAAACCTAAAGACAGTGAGTCAAGTACGATAATCATTAGGCCAGCTTGACACGATCTTTAAAAAGTATTTTCAAACCTACTTATTCTTAACATAAGGAATCTGTAATGTGAACGATTCATGCATGCACATTCATGAAACAGTCGACAAACAGATAAAAATCTCCCAAATTGTGACTGCTTAGCAGCCCTTTTTTGCTGGATAAAAACCAAATAAAAGTTTTCCACATGTCGGAATACCTTATATACTAAATATAGATCAAAAATTCGTTGAGTATATAGGTTGAGAATTGTCCTCATACATACACACATTCTCATTTTTATAGATGTACTAGCAGGTCGTCCGACGTTGCTTGGTCTTAAAATATGTATAAATATTATATTTTAATTAATGCAAATTTCTTATCTATTATATAAATATCACCTGTCTGTTTAAATGTATGTATGTATGTATGCATGTATGTATGTATGTAAGTATGTATGCCTAAAACTTTCGACAGAGGCGACGGATTTTCATGAGAGTGGTATCGTTTTGAAGTTCGAACCTTCAGACGACAAATATCGAAAAATTGGCTAAAAAGATTAATTCCTTCACCCTCAACTGGGCAGTTTTCTACAAGTAGGGTCGTTTTTTTTTTTTGCCTCGCATTTTTGCAAGTCATCGTATAGGTTGGAATGACTTTACTAATTCCAATGCTCAGAACTTCCGGTCGCGTCATGGAGTAGGGGTAAGATGTCAGGTTTTCTTTCACTTTCTTTTCCGCCTTCATGTCACAGGTTCGAGCCTGCCTGCTTACTACCACTTTTCTTTTTTTTTTTGCTCAACACATACTGCGAAACACCTGAGCAACGCCAGGCACACAGGCTAGTTTATCATAAACAGAAATGCCTTTAAAAAAAATGAAGTAAAAAAAAAAAACGGAAATAAACTGAGACATGTGCATGCGAGTTATATATTTTTTCTAAACAGTTCACTTCTTGTAACTAAAAACAAATACCTAAGCTGAGATTGAAACCAAAGTCTAAAGACAGTGAGTCGAGTCCGATAACCGTTAGATTAGCTTGTCACGATCTTTACAAGATGTTTACAAATCTTATTTATAACATTAAGAAGCTATCATGTTTCACGGCCGCATACGTGCATTCGTGAAACAGTTGACAAACAGATAAAAATCTAATGTCTCGTAAGTACCAGCTTTTAATTTTGACCCCTTAGCTGTCCTTTTTATTTCAGATAAAACACGATTAAAAAGTATTCCACATGTCTGAATACCCTATATACCAAATTTCAAGTCTGTAGAACAAAAATATGTTGAATATATAGGTTGAGAAGTGTCGTCACACATACACATTCTCACTTTTATAGATATACTAGACTACCCGTGACCCGGTGGGTCAGTATATGTTATAGCTAGCTATGGAATAGTGAGTATACAGAATTAATGTATAAACACGCAAAAATTGAATGCACACGCGCACAGAAACGAACATGAAGACCAGTAAAAACAGTACAGAATACATAGGATAATAAAGGTCTAAGCATCATTGACCTTAGATTAAATGAGAAATCCTTTAATCTGTTGAAAAAAATTGGAAGAAAAACGCAAAGAAAATAAAAATGCAAGGAGGGAATATGCATTGTACAGGTCCACCCTATTTTTTTTTTTTTGTGTTTTAACAGCCTTAAAAATATCAGGAAATAATCAACTGATTAAGTAATATTTAACAATGAGATCTTTTCAAAACAAATCTTAAAAAAAAAAAATGAAAAGTCCTACCCCCCCCAACCCCCCATACACGTTTTGAAGTGTTTCTGAATATTTTTTAAATGTTTGGAACTTATGACCCCCCCCTCTCACTCCCCGCCACCAAATTTGAAAAAAAATGCTAACGGTTACATGTCTTGTTAATGCTACTACATGGCCAAGAACTGGGTGCTCATTTTACGTTAAATTTATATAGGAAAGTGATCCCCACTCTAAAATGTTAAATTTTAATTATTTAAAAAAAAAAATCCTTGTTTTATATTATCTTTAAATCTATTATAAACAGAAATAGCATAGGTATTAAACGTAATGTTAAATTCCTTTTAAAAAAATGAAGTAAAAAAAAATGGAAATAAACTGAGACATGTGCATGTGAGTATTATGTTTTTTCTAAACAGTTCACTTCTTGTAAGTAAAAAAAAATACTCGAACTGAGATCAAAACCAAAGCCTAAAGGCAGTGAGTCAAGTACGATAACCATTAGGCCAGCTTGACGCGAGGCTGTGTTGCAAGATGCAAGCCAATGATTTCTGTAAAGAACAGAAAGCGCCGTCTGGACTTTGTCAGATGCAATAAAGATCATGACTCTTCATATTGGTCGAAAGTGATTTTTAGTGATTAAAGCAAGTTCGATAGGCTAGGCAGTAATGGGAGGCAGTACGTCCATTGAAGGAAGGACGAAGAATTTAATCCTAGGTTCCCAGTTTCAATGCTGCAAGATGGTGGCGGTTCAGTTTTGGTGTGGAGCATTATTAGTGCCAATGGTCTAAGGCCTATAGTTTGCTTGCAAGGTCGAATTAATTCGACCAAGTACATTAATATGTTGACTGAGCATTTTCTACCCTACTTTGGCTGGAATTTGGATTTCATACAGGATAATGCTCCCATTCACACAGATGGCAATGTCAAGAGGTTCCTTAAAGAGCATGCTATTCCGTATTTGGATTGGCCTGCACAATTTCCAGACCTCAATCCTATCGAAAACGTATGGCATTACGTCAAGCAACAGCTACGCAATTATAAAATTTCAAATTTGGAAGAACTTTGGACAAAAGTTAAAGAAAACTCGGATGCCATTTCCCCGGAGTATTGCTGCAGTCTAATTCAAGGAATTCTCAAAAGATTGCAGGCTGTCAAATTGCAGAAGGGCTATGCTATTAAATATTAACTAGTTCATTGTGTTCCTGTTGTATTTGTGTTGCATTAATGTTCTAAAATTACATTGAAATAACAATTTTCCATTGTGCGGAGTTTCTTTTTGCCTTCTCAATTTTAAGTTAATTTTTATAAATTGACGTGAACACTAGGATACTTCAATTAAAAGTCAAATATGAACAGGTAAAATTATAGAGAAATAAAAGGCAAATCAGATGATGCATAGGTTATTTAAACAGTTACATTAAATTTAGCTTAAATTTGCAGATTTTGAAAAAAGTGACGAGTGTGGACTTTCTTTTTGGCACTACTATATATATATATATATATATATATATATATATATATATATAATAGAAAAATTTTATTATTGAAAATTAATTCAAATTTTCTAAAAACAAAAAAGATTAAAACCTGTAAAAAAAGGTATACAGAATTTTTAATTATCTGACAAGGAGTACAAATAAACTTGAAAGCTCTTATTTTTTCTAGTTTGAAGACAATCATAATATCTTTGCCCTTTAAACTAACTAAAATTTACAATAAATGTATTTTTAATCATCTGCATAATAATTCAGGTCATAAAGGGTTAATGATTACTATACTACCACCTTACATTCATTAACCCTTATCCTCGAATGGCTTTAGCTGCTAGAAAGCTGCTAGAAAGGACTTGCCCTGTCTTGATAGAGTTCAAAATAGACTTCGTAGCCTCATGGGAGATGTCCTTTTCTCTTCTCTGCAACCTCTATCTCACAGAAGAGATGTTGTGAGTTTGTCTCTGTTTTATCGTTATTTTCATGGCGAGTGCTCGACTGAGCTTCAATCTATGGTCTCCCCTCGCCAAACTTTAACAAGAAACACTCGTGTAGCTGAAAACACTATCAATAATTTCCCCCACTCTTTATCTGTGCCTAAACCTAAACGTAGATTCCATGAATAAATCTTCTTTCTTAGAACTGCACACCTGTGGAATTATCTTCCGTTTTCCTGCTTTCCAGCTAACTACAATATGATTGTTTTCAAGTTCAACGTAATGAGCCGTTCTACTTAAGTTAAAAAATTTACCGGATTTCCATTACTAACGATTACTATATTGTCCAATTGACTACTGTACACTCTTAACACTTATCCTCGAGTGGTTTCTGGGCCTTGATAAGTGGTTATGCCTATGAAAAAAAAAACTTATCTTCAAGTGGCCTTAAAAAACAAACAAAAAGTGCCTCAAATATACTAAGAGATGAAATATCGAATCATCTTACAGAGATTGTGATTTTAATCGGTAATTCTTTATTTCACTTTATTATTAAACAAAATTAGGTATACTTATACTACATATATCTATTATATATATCTATTACATATATCTATTATATATATCTATTATATATATCTATTGCATATATCTATTTTATACATCTATTACATATATCTATTATACGTATCTATTACATATATCTATTACATATATCTATTATATATATCTATTACATATATCTATTATATATATCTATTGCATATATCTATTACATATATCTATTATATATATCTATTACATATATCTATTATATATATCTATTATATATATCTATTACATATATCTATTATATATATCTATTACATATATCTATTATATATATCTATTATATATATCTATTACATATATCTATTATATATATCTATTACATATATCTATTATATATATCTATTACATATATCTATTATATATATCTATTACATATATCTATTATATATATCTATTATATATATCTATTACATATATCTATTATATATATCTATTACATATATCTATTATATATATCTATTACATATATCTATTATATATATCTATTATATATATCTATTATATATATCTATTACATATATCTAGTATATATATCTATTATATATATCTATTACATATATCTATTACATATATCTATTACATATATCTATTTTATATATCTATTATATATATCTATTACATATATCTATTATATATATCTATTACATATATCTATTATATATATCTATTACATATATCTATTATATATATCTATTACATATATCTATTTTATATATCTATTACATATATCTATTATATATATCTATTACATATATCTATTATATATATCTATTACATATATCTATTTTATATATCTATTATATATATCTATTACATATATCTATTATATATATATCTATTATATATATCTATTATATATATCTATTACATATATCTATTACATATATCTATTATATATATCTATTACATATATCTATTATATATATCTATTATATATATCTATTACATATACCTATTACATATATCTAGTATATATATCTATTATATATATCTATTACATATATCTATTACATATATCTATTATATATATCTATTATATATATCTATTACATATATCTATTTTATATATCTATTATATATATCTATTACATATATCTATTTTATATATCTATTACATATATCTATTATATATGTCTATTATATATATCTCATACATATATCTATTATATATATCTCATACATATATCTATTACATATATCTATTACATATATAGTAATAGTGGAAAATTGGAAGAGAAGTTGCCATTACCTTTTATTTTATCATATACTACCAGTTCAGCTCAGCTCCCCTTGGGTCCTATGTACTGTTCATAACTTTATGTGCTTATGTATATATTAAAAATGTGCAGATGTACAGTAAT
>NC_136511.1:65447510-65455010 GCF_053919585.1 Euprymna scolopes
TCGTTGGTCTGTCATGCTTAAGTTTGAAATAGCATTTTTTTTTTGTCTGTCACATTTTCCTCAATCTGTGAAGTCCAAGTTTTAATTAGCATTTTTTTGGTCTGTCATATTTTCGCTAGTCTGCCACACTTACATTTGAAAATAGCATGTATTTTTGGTGTGTCACATTTTTGCCGGTCTGTCATGATTAATTTTAAAATACCATGCTTTTTTTTTGGTCTGTCACGTTTTCATCAGTCTGCCATGCTATTTGTATTGTAAATAGTTTGTTTTTTGGTCTGCTGCATTTTCGCTGATCTGTCACTCTTAACTTTAAAATAGCATCTTATTTTGTCAAATATCTGTCAGTATGCCACGTTTACTTTTGAAATAGTCTGGGGGTTTTTTTCAGTCTGTAACATTTTTGGAGGTCTATCATGCCTAAGTAAAAAATAGCGTTTATTTTAGTCTGTCATCTTTTTATTTGTCAGTCAATGCTTAAGATGGAAATAGTATCTTTTGGTCTTGGTTGGTTGGTTGTTTTTGTTTCACGGCATATCAACCTTTTTCAGGTTATTTAATGCCGAATCTAGTTATTTTGAGGAATGATTTTTAATGGAGTATATATATTTTTTTTAAGTTGGATTCTATTTAACCCATAGTTGGGACCCTAACAGGTACTACCACTCCGGGTCAGAGTGGACCTGGGAGCAATGGCAATTAAAGGGTGGCTCCACACTTCCCAAGGCCAACAAGGTGGGGCCTCACCATTGGATATAGTTTTAGGTCATATCCAGGACCTATCTTTTGGTCTGTCACATTTTCATCAATCTGTCACGCTTAAGTCTGGAGTAGCATTTTGGAAGAGTAAGTCCACACATTTTGTGTATTCATTCTTTTGCAGTTGTTGTTATTTTATCATGTCTCGGCCAAGTGATCCTCTGGCCTTCTTCAGGTGATTTTACTGCAATGGAATAGGAATGCTGACTTGTGTAACTGTATCAAACGTACATCAAATCCGTTGCCAAGGCCGCTGGAAAAATGGTCGGATCCTTCTATCGATCCAGTAGATATCTCACTGCTGATGCAATTCTCTATCTAAGAGCCAGATACGTCCAAGGATGGAATACTGCTGCCACATATGGGCAGGAGCTGCTAGAAAAGACTTGTCCTGCCTTGATAGGGTTCAAAATAGACTTTGTGGCCTGGTGGGAGATGTCCTTTTCTCTTCGCTGCAACCTCTATCTCACAGAAGAGATGTTGCGAGTTTGTCTATGCTTTATCGTTATTTTTATGGAAAGTGTTCGACTGAGCTTCAATCTATGGTCCCCCCCCTCGCCAAACTTTAACAAGAAACACTAGACTAGCTGAAAACCTTATCAATAATTTTCCCCACTCTTTATCTGTGCCTAAACCTAAACATAGATTCCATGATCAAAGCTTCTTTCTTAGAACTGCACGCCTGTGGAATTGTCTTCCGTTTTCCTGCTTTCAAGCTGTCTATAATATGGTTGTCTTCAAGTCCAACGTGAACAAGTTTCTGATGAGCCGTTCCACTTAAGTTAACAAATTTACCGAACTTCCATTACTATCGATTACTATATTGTCCTTTTGACTACTGTCACTCTTTAACCCTTATCCTTGAGTGGCCTATCGGCCTTGATAAGTGGTGACGCCTATGTAAAAAAAAAAAAAAAATCCTGAGTAATTACTGCCTTCCATAGTTGTTTTTTCATCACGTTTTGGCTAACTAATCCCCTGGCCTGCTTGGATAGGATTGAAACCGTTACCTTCAGACAATTCTCACTTGGAACCGTAGAGACTCAACGCTTCTATCCACTGCACCATGGGCAGCATTCATATCCCGTCACAGTTAATCATCTGAAGAAGACCAGAGGATCAGTTGGCTGAAACCTGGTGAAATAATAGCAACTATAAAGATGAGGATAACAGTCTGCAAAAAAAAAAAAAAATGAATACACAAAGTATAAAGGCTCATCTCATCACTAGTGCAGTTTATATCAGCACAGTTAGGCGATGGGTTCGTCGATTTCAGAGTGGCAACAGAGATGTACAGCCACCACACCATCACTAGCAAAAGTGCATTAAGGATGATGGTAACTATGCAGGAAAATAAATTCTAGAGCACAAAATGTCGCTCATTTTAATGGCAACACTACCATCTCCGTAGCTCTTAAACCTTTTTTTCAGTTAAAATAAAAAAATTAGAAACATTACGTTTCTAACGACACTTATATATATATATATATATATATATATATATATATATATTATTCGATTAGGAAAGACTTTATATTTGAATGAATTTTTTATAATTCGAAACAGTCATAGTCTATTATTTAAATATTCGCTGGACAGAATATATATTACTGAAAACTCGAATTACAAAACTATTATACAGGGGAAAACACGTTATATTAAAAAAGATATAATAATAAACTACATTTAATTAGAAAAAGGAAGAGATATGGTATGATTTCCAATAGTAAATGGAAAATCTTAAAGTGGTGTAGGATATGCAAATTATGTCCGAATGAGAAACTAGAAATTTTAAAGTTTAAAGACAAAATAATCTACTTAAAAGAAAAAACAAAATTCCTACATACTGTAAATCTATAATATAAATCTCACCTGTCTGTTTAAATTTATGTATGTATGTATGTTTGTATGTCTGCCTACAACTTTCGACAGAGGTGATGGTTTTTCACGAGATCGGTATTATTTTGACGACAAATATTGAAAAATTGGCTAAAAATATTAATTCCTTCACCTTCAAGCGGGCACTTTTCTACAAGGAGGATCGCTTTTTACGTCGATATTTTCGAATGTCATACCTCCTTTTCGATTGACTAACCTTAATTTAAACCTTCGCCACTTCTGGTTTGGTGATGGACGCAACAGCAAAAACGTCACGTTTTTCTTTTCATGTTCTTTTTCTCTTTTGCGCTATGGGTCTGAGCCTGCCTTCCTACAACCACTTTTTTTTTCTTTTTTTTTTTTGCTCAGCACACACCTACAAACACCCGGGCAACACCGGGCACCCAGGCTAGTATATAATAAACTTAAATATGAATACACAAATTATGAAGGTCATCACAAAGGATTCAAATCTATCTATCGATCTTTATATATATAAGTCCACACATCTATAATATAAAAGTGAAAAAGTGTGTGTGTTTGTGTGTGCAATTTTTTTGTATGTCCGGCAAAGGCTTTATTCGGGGGGGGGGGGTGATATGTCTTAGAACTTTTTATATACTCCTTAGATTGTAATATCTTCGATTTGCAAACGCACGTCGCGTCTACATTTATTTTCATTGACTTATAGGGAGCTGCTTTTCCTCAACATATAACGTAGCGTAACTGCTTGCAGCCAAAGTTAAATGTGTCATTTCCTTCCCCTATAGCGTGATGTTTGACCTCGTTAAATTTACTCACCTGTGTGAACTCATTCACTTAACTTTTTAATCGTTTAATTTAAACGCTTTTCGCTTCCTTTGTCGCCGTAGCGCAGCTGTTAAGATCTCGGGTTTTCTGTCTTCGCGTCACGGGTTCGAACCTGCTTGTCTGCAGACAATTTTTTCTCCCCTCCAAACACCCGGGAAAGGCCGCCCCCCTCCCCGCTAGTCTTTATTGAAAACTCTATCCACTTTTCATCTTTCTGTCTGTCACGCTTAAGTCTGAAAGACCAATTGCATCGATAAATGCGTACATTAAATAAACACATCTTATAAAACAATTTCTTCTTCTTCTTCTTTCTCCCTTCATTGTTTGAATGTATTGATGCAATTGAAAGATACGACGGAGATTGATTGATGGGCTTTAAATCATAAAACCCAACAGCCATAATTCACTCACAACTGAAATATCAAACGAGGCAGATGGAATTTCATTTCGCTTCTCCTCTCTACGAATAATCTCCGAGGGTTTTGTTTTGCTGTTATCTCTTTTATAGTAATTCGAACAGATGTATTCAATCAATGAAAGATTTGAAAGCAACAACAACAAAAAGATCTCTGAAAAACAATTCTAAAAAGAAAGAATTAATTTCAAAGAAAATTTCATTCAGATATAGAAAGTGTCTATTCAGTCTGTGTATGAAACTATGGCAATGCCATTTCAAACTTAAGCATGACAGACCGAATAAAATACTATTTCAGGCGTAAGCGTGACAGATAAAATAAATGCCTTTAAGACTTAAGCATAAACCACAGAACAAAATGCTATTTCTAATTTAAGCATGACAGACGAATGAAAATGATATTTAAAACTTAAGCATGACAGACTAATAAAAATGTTTTTTCTAATTTAAGCTTGGCAGACTAATGAAAATGTTATTTAAAACTTAAGCATGACAGATCAATAAAAATGCCATTCCAAACATAAGCATGACAAACTAATGAAAATGCTATTTCTAATTTAAGCATGAAAGATCAATGAAAATGCTATTTCAAACATAAGCATGACAGAGCAATGAAAATGCGATTTTTAATTTAAGCATGATAGATCAATGAAAATGTTTTTTCAAACTTAAGCTTGACAGACTAATGAAAATGCTATTTCTAATTTAAGCATAACAGACCAATGAAAATGCTATTTCTAATTTAAGCATGACAGACCAATAAAAGTGCTGTATCAAACTAAAGCATGACAGAGCTATGAAAACGCTGTTTCAGACTTAAGCGTCATGAACTGACAGACGTCTGTTATAAAAAAAAACAAAAAAACTTGGACGCATTTAAAATAAGATACTTCTGTAAGGACCAACTGACAGAGCATCTCAAAGGAATACAAGGACACGTTTTAAATAAGGCACATTCATTCAATTTATGCAATTGCTGATTAAAATGTCATTTCAATTTCAGTTGCGAACGATTGATCAGCAGACAGAGCTTTTCTTAGCAATGCAAGGACACGTCTAAAAAGCAAAGACAGATGTAATTGTTTCTAATTGTTTAAGTTCGAGTAATATCTAATTGGAATTAAAATGGTGATGAGATTCCACGATTGTAGAAAACAATTCTCTGAAAAATTTATGTCGGTAACATGATTGTAGTTTGTACAGAGAAACGTTAAAATACATGTAAATTAGGAATGGAGCAGTGCTAGCAGTGTCAGAAATTTCGTGAAAACTATTGAATAATTCCACCCGCTATCTTTTGAAGCTTATAACTACTCGAAAAATGTAATTCAAGCCCTAATTTATTTTTCAATTAAAGGAGCAATGACCAAGGTTTCATTAAAAAAACAAAACAAAAAAAAAAAACGTGTTTTTTTTTTTAAAGGTTTTAAACTTCGGACTTTATAGGTAAATTTCTAAAAAACACTACTTTTTTTTGTTTTAAATTTGAATATATTATTTATTGATCTTTTATTTTCAATTTGTGATATATAAAACTTTGGTACATAAATTAATTATTTACTTTTTAATAGACATTTAAAAATGAGGGGGGGCGTGAATAAAAAAAAATGTTTGTCTAAAATATTATATTCGGTTTATTGGAAAGAGCATAAAATTTCACATTGACCCTGAAAATATCGTAAAAATAGAATCAATAGAAAAATTTTGATAGTTTAAAAATTGAAAAATACTGAACTCGTAACATTCAATTAATTTCATTACTTTTTTTTAAAAAAATATTTCTATTACTTTTTATACAACTTTAATAGTTTATTTTGGAAGTATAATCCATAAAGAAAATAAACAACCCACCTTTAAAAGAGAAATTACGAGTTTTTTATATTTTATTTGCAGTTTCGTGTTAGGGGTGTCAAAAATTCCTACAAAAATTCTGATACACCTAGAGCAGTGCTGTCATATCTGGGGAGATGCCGCTCGGAGCACTCTTTTTTGTGTTAACGAAATGCAACATCCATTTCAAAATTTTATGGGGGTGGGGAAGAGAATGATCTCTGCTCGTCTAGCTACAAACACAACTAAGACATCTATTTTTCTTTAACTAAAAAAAAACAAACAAACAAAAAAATTTCATGAATAAAGTTACTTTTGCAGTACACTTCATTTGTGGAACGAGTCTGCGTCTCAACTGACTACAGCATGGTCCTCTTTAAATCTAATACCTGTTGAACCATCTATAAATATAAAAGCGAAAATGTATGTATGTATGTATGTATGTATGTATGTATGTATGTATGTATGTGTGTATGTGTGTATGTGTGTTCGCTTTTTCTGTGTGTCTACAAAAGGCTTCTATCAGAGAAGCGGTCGCTCGCTTCACAACTTTTAAAAACTTTTTATATCACATATAAATCGTAATATCTCAGAGTTAACAACGAAGCTCGCCTGTCTATTTAATTTGCTCGATTTCGGGAAGATAAATATTCAACATTTGTCGCTCGCCGCCTGTGGGTTTGTCTTTTTCCTATAACATCTTGGGGGGAAAAAAAGCGTTCAGCAGTAAATGAAATCCCGCCGTCAAACTTGACCTCATTAACTCATTAAAACGGGCACCTGCTAAATCCAAGTAATTAAATAAATTCAAACGTGTTTCCGTCAGCATCTCGCGGTGGGGCAATGGTTAACGTCGCACGTTTTTTTTCCACACTTTAATTTACAACTTTGCCTCAACGGTTCGGGTTCGATTTTCATACTTACATTTTTTTAAAACTCCACCCCCCACACCTCCAAACACCTGGGCAACGCCGGGTACCCCTCGCTAGTCCTCTTATAAAATCAAGTCCCCTTAAGTAATCGTCTGGACATTCTACCCGTTGTTTCCAATCCTCTTGTGACGGCGATTATTGTCCAATAAACAATTCCTTTTAACCTCATATTCTTGAGCGGCCCTCGGGCCTTGATACAGAGCGAGCAAGCTGTACCACAGTATAAAAATTATACAAGTAAAAGTGCGCCTTGTCAAGAAATGTATGTAAAATAAAGAATGAACATTTATTTAAATTAATTTGACTTTTCTCATTGTTAACCTATCGCTTTCTATATTTCCTTATGAAACGAACCAGTGTCTGTGGATATAAAAAAATGCATATCAATAATAATATTTAGTTTCCTTAATGCGTCCTTGAATTCCTCCATGCAGAAAAAATTGAACCGATCAACATTCACCGGCGCCTGTTGAACGTTTACGAAGCTGATGCAGTTGATGTCAGCATAGCAAGGTGATGGGTTCGTCGATTTCAGAGTGACGACAGAGATGTACAGTTATCACACCATCACTGGCAAATGTGTATTAAGAATGATGGTGATTATGCAGAAAATTAAATTCTGGCACACAAAAGGTCGCTTGTTTTAATGGTACCACTCCCGTCGCCATAGCCCTTCATTTTTTTTTTTTAGTTAAAATTAAAAAGTGGGTACATTATTTTCAAACGACACTCATCTATATATGTGTTATTCGATTAGAGAAGGCTTAACTTTATATTTGAATTAATTTTTTCATAATTCGAAACGGACATAGTTTATATTATTTAAATACTCGCTGGACAGAATATATATTACTGAAAACTCGAATTACAAAACTA
>NC_136511.1:65457510-65462510 GCF_053919585.1 Euprymna scolopes
CGGCTAGTCTCCCTGAAGGATTAAAAACAAGACCTTCCAAAGGGTGAATGAACTCTTTTTTCTGGGTCAACAGCCAACTAGCACCGTGTATATTTGTGTGTGTGTATATGTGTATTGGGGTAGAGAGGGCTCCCGTAAGCCGTGGTGAAGGCAACCTTTCTAGGAGAAGCAAATCTCTGATTTAAAAAACCATAAAGCGGAAGACCAGTACCCGCATTAAGCTGGTCTGCAGTTTAATTTGTTGCTGGCTATCTTGCTCTTGCTTGTTGCTGGATCTCAATATTTTGAACCGAGAGAGAGACTTAGCTGTCGTACAAAGCTAAGACTCTGTAACATCATCTTTGTATAGATACTCTCTCAGGTATTTGGGCTCATGGATTTTAAATGTCTGAGGGAGTGGCACTCGTCTGACATGACGTTGCAATCATCATGTTTGTGTGCGCGTATGTATATGACAAAAAAAGTGCCTTGAAATGTGAACGCATGTTTTTGTGTGAGACTAGGAAAGGCTCTCACAGGTCCCACACTATCAGCCAAACTCCAACCTCTGTCCCATCTTCACAATTTTTTTTTAAATTACATTTTCACCCCAAACAAAGCACAATGCCACTTTGATGTAAAGGGCTACTTTCAGGGACATACATTGCAGGGATACTATGTAGGGAGTTGAGTAGCAAGATATCTGTTCACATTACACTTGAATTTATGCATGTCAGTACAGTTGGGGAAGCAGGAAACCAGAAAGGAATTCCAAAGTTTAGCAGTTCTGGGGAAGAAACTATTATAGTAGAAGCTTTCTTACATCTAAGGTTCTCTACTGTGTAGGGGTGGGACATTGCTTCTTGTAGTGTTTGTTGGAGGCATTTACGTCGAGGAGGTACAAGAGCTTGTAATTCGTTGGAGCATCCACTATTAAAATACTTGTAAAACAGGCAGAAGCATGCAATACTTCGTCGATGGGACAGAGGTTGAAGCTTAGACGACAGTTCAGGACCTATCAGGGTGGCGACTCTCTTTTGAATCTTGTTCAGGCATGAGAGACTAGTAGCAGATGCACCAGCCCAAATGTGACAACAATACTTCATACATGGACAAATGGTAACCTTGTAGTGGTACAGGATATTTTCAGGCATAAGTAACTTTCTAGCATGGTAAAGAGAGCCCATCTTCTTTGCAGCAATCTTGACAATGCTCTCGACGTTCCCTGTGAATGTTAAGCTAAAGTATTTGAAAGAAGTACTTTCAGGTAAAGCTATTGTTGGTATAGAAGGTTTCTTGTAATTATTGAAGGAAACAAGCTTAGTCTTGGCAGTATTGAATGTGACCATCTATTTTAGTCCCCCATTCCACTACAGATTAGAGGTCGTCCTCTAGTGTTTCTGCCATTGCCTTAGATATGTGTTGTATTCTTGTTCCTGTTTTACAAGTACTTTAATGGAATATGCTCTGATGAACTCATAGCCCTTGTGTCCCTTCGACATACATACTCCAGAGTCACCCGACAAACAGCAAAATCCTACCCCTTCCCTGTAGAGTTCTCTAGATACCAAAAAGCCTTCTACTCTAATAACTTCTTCCCTCGAACTGCTAGACTTTGAAATTCCCTCCTTGTTTCCTGCTTCCTTAACTGTATTAACATGCAGAAGTTTACATGTAATGTAAACAGATATTTTGTTGCTCAACTCCCCACAGTCCGCTGTTAAATATAATCCCGAATAGTAGCTCCTCACGTCCAAGTGGCAATATGCCTTGTTTGGGGTGAAAAAATAAATAAAAATAAAACTAGTGATGTCTTAGTTTATTATCAAAAGAGGAAAAATTCAGTTGTTTTCTTTTTTACCCCACCCCCAACCCCGTTCCAAACCACTCCTAGATAGTGACAATGATATATATATATATTACCTTTCGTTTCAGATCTGTTGATAATTGTTCAAGATGTTGGGCCATGTGGTTAATGGATAGCAAAATAATTGAAGATGATAAGATGATTCCAGCAAGAAGGGGAAAAGAAATCTCGGCGCTTCTATGAATAAAAACATGGAATATCAAGTGAAACAAATGGCACCTACGTAATTGTCATGTCGTAAATAGTAACCCATTAAATTTCGTCATGTCATAAATAGTAACCCATTAAATTTCGTCATGTCGTAAATAGTAACCCATTAAATTTCGTCATGTCGTAAATAGTAACCCATTAAATTTCGTCATGTCGTAAATAGTAACCCATTAAATTTCGTCATGTCGTAAATAGTAACCAAATAAATTTCGTCATGTCGTAAATAGTAACCCATTAAATTTCGTCATGTCGTAAATAGTAACCCATTAAATTTCGTCATGTCGTAAATAGTAACCCATTAAATTTCGAAGACGGTTCTATACCCTGTCAAGGCAGAAAAGGATGCTTTTTGGGGCTCCACCCCAGATGTGGCAACAATACTACATCTTAGGATGTATTTGATTCTTGTACAGGTCGAGGATTGTGTTGGGATTGGGATACTTTCTGGAGCTGTAGAATGATCCAACCATTTTTCCAGTGATTTTGTCAATGGATCGGATTCAAATAAAACTGTTATTAAGTTAACAGTGTCTTTGTCAGATCATTGAGGCCTCTGTTTCCAGTTAACCTCGATTAGCGGTCTACACCTGAGAAGGAGAGGAGAACGGCTACTCTGATTCTATGAAAAACTGTAGTTGTTCACAGACCACACAACACACATGGATCCTATGAGTGTACTCAAACGACGTATTTCATGGCGATTCATATGAAAACATGATTGCTAGACCTGATTCAAACATGGAGAAGTTAGACGTCGTAAAAGCAATGGATCAAAGTATACGTGTTTAATAGAATTTAAATTTTTATCTTTTTAATCTTTTTTTCACCTCAAACAAAGCATATCACCACTTGGACATACGAGGCTACTATTTGAGATCATGTCTTCAAGAGATTATGTGAGGAGTTGAGCAGCGAGACAACAAGGTATCTGTTCGTATTACAGTTAAACTTCTACCTGTTAGTACAATCAAGGTAACAGGAAGGGAATTCCAAAGTCTATCAGTTCGAGGGAAGAAAGTGTTGGAATAGAAGGCTTTCCAGCATCTTGGAACTTCAACAGGGATTTGGAGCCAAATTAATACACATGCACAGTAACGTTTTTTATTTTTTTTATTTAAATATCCTGTTACTGTTAAAAGTGACTATGTTATAAAAAAACAGTTTTTAAGCTGAAAATTAAAACGAAAATTACTTCAAGAGAACTGCTGATTTTCCAGTTTGCAATGCACACAATCCAAAACCTGCTGTATTCAAGAATTGATCACATCAAACGTGGACTGGCAAGTCTATTCAATCATAGATATTTTCAATGATGCAAACTAGTGGAGCTAGGGTTGAAACTTTATTAGTTTAACATTGTCAATAACCCTTATCCCTAAGTGGCTTCCGGGCCTTGATAAGTGGTGACCACCATAAAAAGAAAAAAACATTTATTACCCCTTCCCTTTTTTTAGTTCATGATGATGATGACGTTTTTTTTTATAACTCCTGGAGAAAGAACCTCACCGTGGTTTCCTTCCACCTTATTGGTGTCTGTCATTCAAGGGTTGTGCTATTATCATCATGCTAGGCATTGCAGGTTAGCGACACTCTATGCCTATAACTAGGCATAAACCTCATTCGCCCTGTTTGCTCATAACAAAGTGTACTGCTCATCACCCTGTTTGTCCATAGCTAGAGATAGAGCTCAGTTTCCATGTTTGCCCATAGTTAGGCATAGAGCTAATACACCCTGTTCTCCTATACCTATGCATGAACTCATTTGCCATGTTTACCCATAATTAGGCATACATCTCATTTGCCTTGTTTGTCCATAGCGAGACATAGAGCTCATTTTCCATGTTGCCCACAGCTAGGTGTAGAGCTCATTCAGCCTGTTCCTCCATAGCTAGGCATAGAGCTCATTCACCTTGTTTCCCCATAGCTAGCTCAGGGCTAATTCGCCTTGTTATTCTATAGCTAGGCATAGAACTCATTTGCAATGTTTTGCCAAAGCTATGCAGAGAGCTCATATGCCCTGTTTACTTATAGTTAGGCTTACAGTTTATTTGCTCTGTTTGCCCATAGCTAGGCATAGAACTCATTTGCCCTGTTTATCTATAGCAAGACAAAGAGCTCATTTGCCGTTTGCCCATATCTGCCCATAGCTAGGTGTACAGCTCATTCACCCTGTTTGCCCATAGCTAGGCGTAGAACTCATATGTCCTATTTACCCATACCTAGGCATAGATAGAGTTTGTTCATCCTGTTTGTCCATAGCTAGGCATAGAGCTCATTTTCCATGTTTGCCCATAGGCATTGAGCTTATCACTCTGTTTGCCCATAGCTAGGTGTAGATTACATTCACCATTCAACATACAATGCATAGTATTCCCAAATGGTCACCCATCTGATACTGACCAAGCTCAAGGTCACTTAACTTACTCTTCACTTTGTACAATTCCGTTTTTCTTAAATCTCAACCCACCTGCAAAGATATACACATATATTTACACAGAAACTACTTACCTTGGAGACTGTCTCCTGTGGATGGGCTGATGATGGTGGAATTATCCATGCTGTCTGTGGAATTTGCAGAACCAATCATTATATATCTTATGTGGTACCAGCGAATATTTCCATTAGTTTGTAAGGGCGGTTGCCAATTGAGCAGAAGAAATGAGCCTAACACTTTATATGACAGGTTGAAAACTGGACCAGGAGCTGAAAAAAAGAGGAGAAAAAAGGATAATTAACATTAAGCCTTTTTTTTTTACGTTTCTGAAATTTTGAGATGAGGATAGTTTGTTCGTATTATTTGGATTTTTTGGACTACTGTTTTCATCTTGAGTGTCATTTTCACAACGTTGTGATCGATGCAACCTCAGACCTTCTTTGGATGTAAACTCAGAAAGGTTGAAGGTTCAATCCTTGGTGAGGGCAACCAGAAATACAATCGCGAATT
>NC_136511.1:65467510-65470010 GCF_053919585.1 Euprymna scolopes
TTGAATTGAACTTTAAGTATTATGGTATTTGTTCAGTGTACATTTACCTATAAGTATGGCAGACCACTTATAATTCAATGGATGTAAGTCTTTTTTTTTTCAAAAATAAACAATTATAAACAGAACGACTCATAGAAATCTATCTATATTCTTTTTTCATTTTAATATACTTTTATAGAAATGTTTCCGTTATGTCACAAAAAACTATTTTCTTTACGTCACAAGTGTCACGCTCATACATTAATTCCATAGCTAATATAACATACTGACCCAACGGGCCACTGGTAGTCTAGTCTAGTATATATATATATATATATATATATATATATATATATATATATATATATATATATATATATATATATATATATATATATATTCATGTATACACTTTGCTAAAGACAAACATTTGTCCGTGGATAACTATTTTATCAATAATAATTAAGTAAATACGTAAACAACAAAGATATGTGCGTACGTGTTTGCTTGAATATAAGTATAGATCTGTACATACACATATTCGTACACGTCCCTAAATTGTGGGGATGTAAAGGGGATAATTCTTTCTAAACTCCCAGGTAGGTGGGGGAGTAACTTAAACTGAATATAATCATCGCTAGAAAAAAAACTCGATATAACATTAAGGCGTGTTGACGTGTTCGTTACCACTTCGCTACGAAGCCCCCGCTGAAATTACGTGCTAGTTTGTTGCCATTTGCGGAGTTCATCTGGTCTTTGAACTATAAACGTTTGGATCATGTCTTTTTCAATTACAGGAAACGTTATTCAATTTGAATGAAACAAATTTTAGCCTCGTTTTTAAGCACAAAAGTCGTGTCATTTTTTTATGGACAGTGAAGATTTAATTAATACAGACAAGCCAATTAACCGCGTCCTTGTCCATTTATGGAGAAATCATTCAAATGTTTAAAATCTAATTTTCCCCAATAAAGAAACTCCCCACACCCTGAAAACTCTTGCACTTTCTTTATAATTTTATTTATTTAATTTTTTTTTTTGATTAAGTTATATGTTATACATTTTTTTTTCTTATACGTTAATTTTTGACGTACCTTAGAGACATTTTATTTTTTATTTAATTATTTTATTGTGTTTTTGGTTCGTATGATACAAAAACACAAAAAAGAAAAAAAAACATGTCAGCCATTTTAGCAACTCTCTTTTTTTTCTCAATTTTTCTATGCTAATATTGGTTTTTAAACGTCAACTGGACGCAGCGCAATCTATCAAGGCAGCGTTATGACATTGACCTTAACTGATTTCGAAGGTTAATAAATATTTTAAAAGGAAACACGGGGTTTGTATTACTGTACACATAGATTCGAAAAAGTTGTCAAAAACAAATATAGAACAAATAAATGTTATCAAAGGCAAGATAAGTTACTTTTCTACCTAACTGGATATAATTCACGTGTTTTTATTCAGTGTAACATGTTTATTCAGCTCGAAAAACATGCAATGTTTACCGATGTATTGGAAAATTCAAAATGGCAGCCGACTGTCTCTCGGAGAGGGTACGTTTGGGAAAAGGTATTATAAATAATAAACTAGACAAAATACTGTTAGAAAACAACCGAATACATGTCAACTTATGTCACGGTAACATATATTGAGCGAATTTCTAACAGTATTTTGTCTAGTTTATTATTTACAATACCTTTTCCCAAACGTACCCTCTCCGAGAGACAGTCGGCTGCCATTTTGAATTTTCCAATACATCGGTAAACATTGCATGTTTTTCGAGCTGAATAAACATGTTACACTGAATAAAAACACGTGAATTATATCCAGTTAGGTAGAAAAGTAACTTATCTTGCCTTTGATAACATTTATTTGTTCTATATTTGTTTTTTGACAACTTTTTCGAATCTATGTGTACAGTAATACAAACCCGGAAACACGTATTTATTGATGGTTGATGGAAGAAATCGTATAACACCTTGCAAAATAATCCTTTTACACGTTTCACGTTATTAAAAATATTTAACATTTTGCCGTCGCAGAAGGACTTTAATCAAATCCACACTTGACCTTGTGTTTGACCTCCTGACAAATAAAATAAGAATAAAATTTATTTTCTGTTGTGATGGAAGTTATAATATTAAATATTATAGAGTGATGACGAGATTTTAGTATTTGATACATTCTCTCACCCATGTTATCTCCTCTTGCCTCTTCTCACCTCTAAAGATTACGGCACATCAAATCGCCTAGGCACCAGGGAATCATATATATATATATATATATATATATATATATATATATATATATATATATATATATATATATATATACGAGCAAACAGTTAATAAAACATGTTAAAAAACACTTTGAAATTAGTTAAAAACATATTTAATCTGAAAAGGAAACACTAGATAAGTGGATAGTCCTTAATCCGCGGAGTTTCGAAGAAATACTTTCCTTCTCATCAGAGGGTAAGAATTAGAAAAATGCAGGATCGGATTTTGCATGCAAAAGT
>NC_136511.1:65475010-65570010 GCF_053919585.1 Euprymna scolopes
GGACGAAATTTTGTAGTCGATAAATGGAGTTTCAAGATAAAAAACAATGGTTTCTACTGATTTTTTGTCAATTCCAATAAATTACAATCGTTGCTTCCAAATTATGCAGTCGAAATTACCTGATTATTTACTGAATTATAAAAAAAACAAAACAATTTTAATCGTGTTAGCAGGTGAAAAGTTTCGGACATTTTGTTGAAATCGGAACTCTCCTGTGTCTTATGATCGTTTTCATCAAATTCTATTTTTTTTTTATGTTCTTTAATAAGTAATTTTCTACCTTATCAATTTTCGTAATTTTTTGGATATAATCATCTTAAAAAGACGAGGAATGAGTAGATACCATTGTTTTCATGTGAAATTCAGTATTACAATTCCCGAGTGTATAAACGCCGAACCTTTTATTTAATACACAGAGGTAGCTTACTCTCGTTTCGTCAGCCATGACCGGGTATAAGTCTAAAGTAATTCACAATTATCGCCCTGAACTGAGGATTGGACTTTAAACCCCAAGAAGAGTTTTCACTTAGAACTGAATTTTATTAAGTACTTTATCTGTTACGGCACGGGTCATAACTAATGATGGGACGATTCCAAAATTCTTCCCGATTCCAATATAATTACCACTATCATTGTAAATTCCCGATTATGATACAATTATCGATTCCGATTCGTTTAAAACCTCTAAATATTTGACTTTAAAGTTTTTTGTTGTTGTTTTTAAATTTTATTAATGTTTATATTGTTGCATATATTTTAGCAAACGTAAAGCGAAAGCGTACTTATTGAGAGTGATACATAGACTTTAGTTTCATTGCCAGTTCAAATTGAATAATTGTTTAGCATTTCATTATTGATATCAACAATTTTGGTCTTAAGCAAAAACAGAAATAATCCTCAAAAATAAAAGAATCGTTTTAGGCATCTGAAAATAGGTAATTCCGATTCCAACACCCCAAAATGTTCCGATTTTTCCAATCCCGATTAATCGTCCCAACACCAGTCCTTACATTGACCGAAACGTTGGGTTGGAGTTATGAAAAAAAACCCAAAAAAAAAACCCAAAAAACAAACAAAAAACAAAAAAAAAAAAAAAAAAAAACACACACACACGCAAAAAATACTCAACATGAGGACATTAGTAAAATAATCCAAATAACCAATCCTTATCTAAGAAACATTCTACTTAGGAACTTCCCAAGTTCAAAAGAAATGCACCTGAAGAAGGTAGTGGGTTACATCGGCCAAAACCTCATCAAGATGAGAATAGTAGTGCAAAAATATAAAATATCAACCCTCATCTAAAAAATATTCAGAAACATAATTCTTGTCTTGTGATTTTCTTGTCTGATGAAATTGCTTCTTTTTTTTTTCACGTGTTATATTTTTATAACTCTCTCAGTTTCCATAACGTTTTGCCGTCACCATTAGATTGGCCATTAAGTCATGTTTGAAGATTTTTCACAATAAAACTCTGTAGAAATTGTTTCCATTCTAAAAAAAAAAAAAAAAAAAAAAAATTGCAACTAAACGTTTTCTGTAATGGAAGTTACTTTGTTCGTGAAAAAAAAAAAAGAACTATTTCTTTCTTTTTCTAATAAGCAACAAAATTGTCCTATGTTTCTTTTTTTTTTTTTTTTTTTCATAATCTGTTTCTTAGAAAAATATTTCCGAAATGATAGCTTTTTCTGTAAGTTTTCGTGTCTGAATTAGTACTTAAAACTAATACATATATAAAAAATCAGTGGCTTTTTTCTAAACATTTCACATTGTAAGATGTACTTCTAAAAACGTAAAACGTTTTTAAAGGTGATTAAATACCCCCCCTATATATATATATATATATATATATATATATATATATATATATATATATATATATATACACTAGCAGTTTGGTCTGGCTTTGCTCGCACCCTATGTGCTGTTTTTTTATTTGTTTTTTTTTACACAGTGATCACCACTTATCAAGGCCCGGAAGCCACTCAGGGATAAGGGTTATTGCAAGTACATTACGTTAGTGTGGAGATTTGATGAAGTGTTTAATTAAGGGGGCGGTTCATTAGGAATTTGTTAACATTGGACTTGAAGACATCCAAGTTGTAGTCCGGAGGGAAGCAGGCAGACGGAACAAAGTTCCACAGGCGTGCAGTTCTAAGAAAGAAGCTTTGCTCATGGAATCCGCGTTTTGATTTAGGCACAGATATAGAGTGGGGGAAATTTTTGACAGTGGATTCAGCTAGACGGGTGTTTTTCGTGAAAGATTGGCGAGGGGGGACCAGAGATTGGAGTTCAGACGAGCACCTGCCATGGAAATAACTTTATGTGCATATATATATATATATATATCAAAAAGTGTGAATATGTACAGTAATGCCTCACTATATAATAGGCTTCCTTAACTACCATAGAGAAAAATTCGTAAAGACCGCAGACGTCAAATGTTTATAAAGGTTGCAGGTTCTACCAAAATTCTCCGCTAATTTTGGGTCTAAACACTTAAAATTTTAGATGTAGGTTACTTGGACATGGGTTAAACATTTTAATTTGATTTGAGCCGAAAACAATACATGTTAAGGGGGTCAAAGTTAAAAAAAAATTTGACCTCTCGTGTCTCTACAGAAAGGCATTACGTTACATATGCACACTTTTTAATATATACATATGGATATAAAGTTATAAACAGTACAATATAGAGCCCGAGCAAAGCCGGGTTGAACTGCTAGTTGAGCATATTGAGAAGTGGTACACGAATTACCATTAGCATATAAGCGATGCTCTTTGTGTAAACAAATCGAGCGGAGGTATTTCAGACGATGTCAAAACATCGTTAAACTCACTACTCGCTCCGCAGCCGCCAATAGCGTAATGTTTAGGAGCATTGACTGTCGTACAGACGGTCGGGTTTCAATCCTGGCTTAAGGTTGTTGCCTGTCTAGCCGCACTGATGAGCTGTGAAACAGCGAAACAGTACTGTATGTGGATGACTATATATATATATATATATATATATATATATATATATATATATATATATCCCTCTCTCTATATAAATATATATAAACTGCGTTAATCGCTTTATTGCAGATTAGTAAAATATCAATATTTCACTAAATACACGTCACAACAAAATGAAAATTATATCATAAAACGACTGCTTTAAGGTTAGTTATTTCCAAAAAATTTTATTCAAATTCATGCGAAATTCACGAAGAGAGAGAGAGAGAGAGAGAGAGAGAGAGAGAGAGAGAGAGAGCTAAGATGTAATAAAAAGATCCCTTTTATACATTTTTTAAAACTATGATAAATATAAAGATATTATAAGTTAATAATAATATAAATATATTTAAAAAAATAATATTATTAACAAAAAAGTGTGTGCGTATGGGGTGGGGTGATACTTAGTATAATAGATTCATCCGAACCCTTTAAAATACAGTTTTGTGAATAAGAACCTTTTCTTTTTTTGAAGGCAAGGATAGATGACACAGCTAAAGAAGACACTTTTGTAATAACATGAATAGGTTAGCCTAATTAATCTGGAGCAAAAAAAAAAAAAAAAAAATAGATCCGATATACGGATTTTTTTTGTTCCTGTTTTATTTTTAAGGGAGGTGGTGTTTGAGCAACACTGCTGGGGCGCCATATCGTAAACAACTAATGATCCCTGAAATAACATTAGGACTAGTGTGAATTCGTGACAGTAAACTGATACAGCGATTGCGTGACATTAATTGACTCGCTGACAAAATAATTTTCCAATGAAGGACTGAAATTTTTTAAAATATATTTTTAAAAGTTGAAAATTGCTTTTTTAATTTCGACCCCATAGTATTTATTTTTACTGGCCAAAAAAACAAATCAAATTTGTTCCATGGGTCAAAATCCCCTTTATATTAAGCTTCAAGTGTGTATGCAAAAAAAATTGACAGAGCAGTTTGGTAGAGATTGTTCCTCACACCGACAGATAGACAATGCCAATTATGTGTGTGTGCGTGTGTGTTTCATTGAGAAAAATATAAAATATAAAAAAACATATTTGTCAAAATACAGTGTGTTCAAATCTATCAAGTCTCAAGGACAAAGTTTGAAATAAGATTGATTTCGTTAGAAATTAATAATTAATGAAACGATCATTCTCTTTAAGGAAAAAAAAGTATCTGGATTGACAGATCTATTAACAAGAATGAAATAAATCACGAAATATTTAAAACAAGCTAGCAGCCCAGCGTTGCCCGGTCGTAAAATACGCTTAAACATATTTTAATTCATGCAGATTGTGTATATGTCATTATAGAATCAATCCTCTATTGATTATTATATATTATATTATTATAAATTACGAAGAATAATCTGCCCGGTGGCCTAATTCATAAAAAAAAAATAAATAAAAATACTACTACTACTACTACTACTACTACTACTACTACTACTACGACGACGACGACGACGACGACGACGACGACGTTCAAAAAAGAGGATTCAAAATCTCCAGAATTCGCTCCTGCTTCTGTTTGTTGCAATTTTCGCCCACTATATATTCTTTACAAAAATTTCGCCCACTATATATTCTTTAAAAAAAAACATGTAATACGAAACGTGTATAATCTTTCCCAAATCTATTAAATAAATGTTTCAGAATAAATTAAAGAAGAAACATATAAGTTTTATTAATGTTTTTTTTTTTTTTTTTAATATCTTGTATCAGTACATGCAACACTAATGAGGCATATTACTGGTGGGGCGTTAGTTGGTGAATTAAGTTGATAAGCATGAAAACAACCTAGTAGAAACAATAAAGCTCATCTACACCAAAGAATAAGGTCGCTTAACACAACCGAAATATCGGTTGGCCTTAGAAACGTATCAGTGTTATTATTTTTACTAGTCAGTGTCCATTCTTACCCACTGTTACATGTTTACAATCACTTCATGTTTGAATAAACAAATAAATACACATTGGTCTTTATCATAGTCCTCAGATATCCAAAACGATTACGGAAATAAAAGAAATCTATTCCAGCAAATTAAATGCAGCTATCAGTTCGCTGTGAGGAAGGCGGGCTCTCTCTACCATGCTAAAAAGCTGCTTATACCTGAAAGTATCCTGTACCTCTATAAGGCCACCATTCGCCCTTGTATCGAGTATTGTTCTTATGGGCTGGTGTATCTGCTGCTTGTCTCTCACACCTGGACCGGGTTCAAAAGAGAGTTGCCAACCTAATAGGTCCTGAACTGTTATCTAAGCTTCAACCTCTGTCCCATCGACGAAATGTTGCGTCCCTTTGCCTATTCTACGAGTATTTTAATGGTGAATGCTCCGACGAATAACAAGCACTTGTACCCCCTTGATGTATATACTTCCGACAAACTTGACAATCAGCAAAATCCCACCTCTACACGGTAGAGATCCCTAGATGTAAGAAAGCCCCCAATTGCTTCTTCCCCAGAACTGCTAGACTTTGGAACTCCTTTCCTGGATTCTGCTTACCAATTGTACTGACAAGCAGAAGTTCAAGTGTAATCTGAACAGATATCTTGCTGATCAACTCCTTACATAGTATCCCTGCAACTCCCCGATAGTAGCCCCCTACATCAAAATGGCACTGTGGCTTGTTTGGGGAGAAAATGGAATTTAAAAAAAAAAAAAACATGAAAAAGAAATTTCATGGAAGATTATTGACTGCAATAAAAGTCTTCTGAAGAAGGCTCGAATGTACATTAGTTGAAACGTTGCTAACATGCATAATAATATGAGGATTATGCTTTATAATCTCCAAGGAAGATTATAGTTTTGTTTTACAGCATATCAACCCTTTTTGGGTCATTTGATGGCGAATCCAGTGATTTTGGAAAAAAGTTTTTATACTTGAAGTTCTTTATATCTTTAAATATTTATTTGTAGAGTTTGGTTTGCATTGTGGTTAGGGTTATTTTTCCAAAGGGGTCATCACATATCAAGGCCCGGAGGCCACTCGAGGATAAGTGTTAATGTGTGTATTGTAGTCGTTGGGACAGTTGTGTCAGAATCGTTTGTAGAAGTAATTTTGTATAATTAGATCATTTACAAGGATGGCTGGACAAGGACTTGTTTACGTTGGACTTGAAGATAATGATATTGTAGTCAGCTGGAAAGCAGACCAGTGGAACAGAGTTTTAAGAAGAAGCTTTGTTCATGGAATCCATGTTTAGATAACGGTAGAGGGTGGGAGAATTTATTGATAGTGATTTTGCTGAGTCGAATGGTTTTTGTGAAGGATTGGAGAGGGGGGACCATAGATTGGAGCTCAGTCGGACACTTGCTATGAATATAGCGATAGAGCAGAGACAAGCTTGCAATGTCACTTCTGTGGAAAAAGGCTGCAGAGAAGAGAAAAGGGCATCGCCTACGAAGTCTATTTTGAACTCTGTTAAGGCAGGATAGGCTGCTTCGATATATTGAACAGAAAAGTCAATACAATAATGAAGAGTGTGGGTATACGTCAGTCCAACTGCCACAGCGCAAGACTCGTGCCTGACGTGTGTTAACGCAGAGAGACATATTCTCTCAATCTTTATAATAGGTGGAAGAATTTATTATTATTCGTAGGGTGGACACACCACAGTAGTTCGTTTCTTTTGTAGAAGAAAATTGTTTTCATTTTTGACTTAGCAGAACATGATAGAGTTTAGCAAAGGAAATTAAAAAAAAAAACAATAGCATCAATATTTGATGTATTTTTGGTCAGGTAGCCAGTATCTTCAGACAGCCTGATCTAGCATCACCAAATGCCTGAACAGGTATTACCACTCTGAGCCAAAGTTGACCTCGGAGTAATGGTAGTAAGGGGAAGCTCCATATTTCCCACAGTCAAATGGGGTTTCATGACTGGATGTGTTTTAAGGTCATAACAAGGACCCAAAGAAAGATTAAATCTGCACAGTAGAAGATGTGTACAGAACAGGAGACTTTGTTGGTTTGGTCATATTGAAAGAATGAATAAGAGTGCCTGTGTTAGAGACTAGTTGAGGACATGTATTAAATAGAATGATATGCTGGATGTGTAATGGGGTCTTAGACAGACTTAGATCTGATGATCTTAGAGTGCGGAACAGGGGACTGTGTTACTATTGTTACGTTTAAAGAGAGGACGAGAGTGCTTTGGTGTGTAGACACAGAACAATTAATGTAGCCGGGTCAGTTGGCAAGGGAAGATCAAGTGAACATGGAAGGAAGTAGTCAGATAGACTTGAGAGAAAGAGGGATACACAATGACTTGGTCAGAGATAGGTTAGTTTGAAAGTCAATCTCTAAAAGCCGCTCAACATATTCTGGCATGTAAAACAGATGTTGAATTGCTGCTGATGCTGCTGCGTCTGCTGTCATCAACGATAAGGAAAACTACCTGAAATATATAAATGATGTAAAAAGGCAAAAAAATAACCAAATCACGGTGTGAGTTTATTGCGAGAAGAAAAAAATTGTGTTAAATATGATTGTATGAGGAGAGTTAAAATCCACTGAGAAATACATATTTTGTATTGAGAAAAATATGTAAACATTCGGTAGAGTTATCCAATATAGCCAAAATGAGACGGCCATTTTGGATAACTTATTATTCTTTAGCTAATGTTTTCATATTTAAAGTGTGTGTTTCTCTATAAAAAATGTGTATTTCTCAATAGATTTTAACTCAAAGATTCTTCATATAATAATATTTAACACACGCACACATGCAAAATTAATGCCTATACAGACTTTTTTTTTCTCGCAATAAACTCATACCGTGATTTTGTGACTTTGCCGAAAACGAACACTTCATCTCGGAAATATAAATAATTGGTTATTGGAAAACAGGCGAGTCTGTAAATAACATCCTGCGTAATCAAGCTCAGACCATCCTCAGAGTTTTCACACTAGGTGCATGAACATAATTTCGAAGCGGTCAAGCGGGTGACTGCTTCAATACAGAAGTCAATAGTTTGTGTAAATTCAATCTGTGATTCAGTCTCGCTTTGACAGGTTCTGGAAGAGTTCAAGTAGCCTAAGAGATGTTAAATGTTATTGGAGTGCCCGACCGATTCTATTTCTGCATGAGTAAATTTTGTCAGCAGCAAATAATTATCGCTACGCTTTACAGCATAAAATAAATGTATTTATACAAATAAAAAAGAAAACACAAAAAATATGTGTGTGTTTTTTTTTTTCTTGAAAATATATATATTTTTTTTACATGGAGGTCGCCACTTATTAAGGCCCGGAAACCACTCGGGGATAAGAGTTATTGCGTGTACAGTAATCAATGGGATAGTATCGTAGTAATCGTTAGTATTGGAGATTTGATTAAAGTGTCTTACTTAAGGGGGCGGTTCATCAGGAATTTGTTTATGTTCGACTTGAAGACATCCAAGTTGTAGTCAGGTGGGAAACAGGCAAACAGAAGAGAGTTCCACAGTCGTGCACTTTTAAGAAAGAATCTACGCTTTGATATAGGCACATATAAAGAGTGGGGAAAATTACTGACAGTGGTTTCAGCTAGACGGGTGTTTATTGTGAAAGATTGTCGAGGGGGGACCAGAGATTGGAGCTCAGACGAGCACTTGCCATGGAAATAACGATAAAAGAAATACAGGCTCGCAACGTCTCTTCTGTGGGAGAGAGGTTGCAGGGAAGAGAAAAGAGAATCCTCCACTAAGCCACAAAGTTTATTTTGTACTCTGTCAAGGTAGGATAGGCTGTTTTTAGCAGCTCCTGCCCAGATGTGGCAGCAGTGCTCCATCCTTGGACGTACTTGGCTTTTATAGAGATAGAGAATTGCATCAGTAGTGAGATATCTTCTGGAGCGGTAGAAGGATCCCACCATCTTTCCAGCGACCTTGGCAACAGACTTGATGCACGTGTTCCATTTCAGATCAGGAGTAAAGGTCAAACCCAGAAGCTTGTCAAAACATGGAGCCTCTCCAAGACGAGAGCCATCCATTTCAATTGGTGCTAAATGGGGATCAGAGCGTTGATGATGTAAAGATAGGAGCTTGGTTTTAGATTCATTAAAGGTAACCAGCCACGTCTTCCCCCACTGGACCATGCGCTCAAGATCAGAGGAGTGAAAATCAGAGAACTTTATCATTTACGGCCTTTGATGTGTTGCCATAGATGGCATATATATATATATATATATATATATATATATATATATATATATATATATATATATATATATATAATGGAAATCGCTCCAGGCAAGGCAATTAAGTCACTTGATGTAAGGAGCTAAAAATTACTATTTGAAGTTCAAAAACTAGTGGACAATAAGTATTAGAGATAGATTCCGACTCAGAAAACAGCAATTTTCTCCTTTGTCAGAAATATCGGGCATGTGAGAAGTGCATGACAAAATAAGGGAGGGGATATATAAGCTGAACAATGAAATTTTCTATTGTAAGGTAAATCTATCTGGAGAAAAAAACTCTACCCTGTTAAGAGGAGCAAACAATAGAATAATAATAATAAATAAAGAGTAAAGTTACATAAGAACTTAATTACATTATTAAGTCAATAAGAGTTACAAAATAAGAGGTAAGGGAGAGACCTTTATAGGCCATGGCATTTCGAAGCTAAATGCTTCTCGTCAAAAGAGGAGAAAAAAAAAACGGCATTATACAAATGTATAGGTAAAATGACAACAACGACTGTGAAAGCACTCGGATTAGAAATGGAAAATTTTTTTATAGGGGAGAGAGGAGTAATATGATGGGGATAAAAGAGAGAAGAAACAGAAAAAAAAAAGAAAATAAAGTCTCTTCTCTATTTTACTCCTATCATGTTACCCCCTCCTCCCCTAAAATTATTTTTTTTTCGATTCTAATCTAAAAAAAATTTTCCATTTCTAATCTGAATGTTTTCAAAATCGGTGTCGTCTTTTTACTTTTACATTTAAAAGCGTATTTTACAACCAGGCAATGATTTCATAGTTATTCATCATCATCATCGGCGGTCACTCGTGTCCGAGTAAGACTGTCCTCCGTTGTGGCTTTTGTGAGTCCTCAGGTGAGCATAGAGCCCAATCCTAGACCCAATTTTTCTTGTGCAATTTGGGCAGATAAAGGTAGTGGTGGTGGGGTGGGGTTGGGTGTGTCTGGTTGATAATCTGTCCTTTCTGTGCTTGCGCTTATCCTCAGCAGCTTGATTTAGGTTACTGCTATAAAGTGCAGCACCTTCGTGGACAGCGCTCCTCCATGCCAACCTGCTCCCAGCCACGTCCTCCCATGTCTCAAGGTCCATGTGAAACCGCTTTAAGTTTACTTTGATGTTGTCCTTATACCTCATCTTTTAGCCACACTGGGCACACTTTCCCTCAACAAGCTGAGAGTAGAAAATCTGTTTTGGGAGGCGGAGATCCGGCATTCGGACAGCATGACCAGTTCATCTGAGCTGGCGTTGAGCAACAGTAGCGGTGATAGTAGGAATGTCAGCCTCACTCACGATGCTTCAACACCAGCGTCCTGAGTGAGGCTGACATTCATAGTTATTATTATAGAGCACATACAGCACCTGAAAGTCCCAAATGGTCACCCATCTGGTACTGGCCAGGCTCATCGTTGCTTAATTTCGGTAATCTTAGGGGAACTGGTGTGTCAAACGGAATTATGCCATATAGAGCTAAATATTTATTGATTAATATGTAGTACCTAATATGTAATAGTAATTTCAAAAGTAAAATATATATATATATATATACTTGTTTATTGTTATATAAACATGCTCACATCCCGCTGCTACAAATAACCACTTGTTTCAATCAAACAACAGATATCATCAGGCAGCGACTTGACTATTCAAAAGTTCAATGAACTTTTGAATAGTCAAGTCGCTGCCTGATGATATCTGTTGTTTGATTGAAACAAGTGGCTATTTGTAGCAGCGGGATGTGAGAATGTTTATATAACAATAAACAAGTATTATCAGCTCTTTTTATTGAGCACTATCTAACAACCTCGTTGAATTCATTAGTCCATTACTTTTGAATATAAAAAAACCCGAGTATATATATATATATATATATATATATATATATATATATATATATGACTTATGTGCCATCAGCTAGAATCGAAACTGAAACATGTAGCTCTCTAGCCTTATTCGTTACAATCTGAGCTAACAACAGATAAATATCAAAACTCTAAAAATCAATCGATATTAATGTATAAATATATACTTTTTGCACGCATAGAGAAGCACTTTAAGTCGACTTACATTTGGCAATTACCAATTTTTTAATTTTGACCGATTAGTAGCTATTTTTACTGGTGAAAAACTAAATTGAATTTGTTCTAAATTCCCTATAGATCAAGTTTCAAATCTATAGATCAAAAATTGACAATGTAGTTTCATAGAGACCATTTCTCAGACCGACAGGCAAAGTCACTTTTATATATATAGTAGCAGGTCGCCGGGAATTTTCCGATCATACAATATACATAGCTATGATATTTTTATGATGCAGATTTTATATTTATTATTATAGAGCCAGTTCTCTTAATTTCCCCCCATATATATATATATATATATATATATATATATATATATATATATATATATATATATATATATATATATATATACATAGATATATATATACATACATATATATATATATATACATATATATATATACATATATATATATATACATATATATATATATACATATATATATATATATACATATATATATACATATATATATATACATATATATATATATATACATATATATATATATATACATATATATATATATACATATATATATATATATATACATATACATATATATATACATATATATATATACATATATATATATACATATACATATATATATATACATATATATATATACATATATATATATACATATATATATATACATATACATATATATACATATATATATATACATATACATATATATATATATATATATATATATAAGAGCAAATAGTTAATAAAACATGTTAAAAAACACTTTGAAAAAGAGTTAAAAACATATTTAATTTGAAAAGGAAACACTTAATAAGTGGATAGTCCTTAATCCACGGAGTTTTGAAGAAATACTTTCCTTCTCATCAGAGGGTAGGAATTAGCAAAATGCGGAATCGAATTTTGCATACAAAAGTATTTGATGAAACTGCAAGTAAGTCAAAGTTACTTGATAACAAAAAGTGAAGCAAAGGGAATATGGTGAAAAAAAAAAGGTGATTTCACGTGAATAGATAGTCTGGTGAAAGGTAAATTATTCAATAACGGTAAAATCCAAAAATGTAAATCCAAAAAAGTTAATTAAATTTCCATTCGCACAAGTAAAATCCAAGGAAATCACGTAATTGGAAGATGGTCCAAAATAATCCAAAAGGCCGAAATCCGCGGAATAATTCACAAATATGTATAAGGAAAAGGGGGAAAAATTCCAATAATATTAATAAAAGAAAAATAAAATATGTGTTTGACACGGCTGCCGAGATGAAGTCTAATTAAGAAAAATCAGTGAAGAAGGAGAAAATCTCAGTGAAGAAGAAGAGAAAAAATCAGTGAAGAAGAGAAAAAAACGATTAAATGGTGATAGAATTAAATATAAAATAGAAAAGCAAATGTCAAAATGACCCAGACAAAATGACGTTAAAAGGCGCGAAAAATATACGGCAAAAAAGAAAGAGGTCAACTGAAATGTACAGGTTATTACTTAAGAAAATGTCAGCAAGAGTTATTAAAAGACACTAAATGGAAAAAATAAATAAATTAATAAATAAATAAATAAATAATAAAATATAAAATAAAAAAATAAAAAAAAATTTTAAGGGGAGAGGATGGCCGGTATCTGCAAATTCCAGATAAAGCAAGTAAGTATGTAAGTAAATGCATATAGTAAAATATAAGTAAATATACATACAAGATATGAATGTGTAGGTAGATTGATATATTAGATAGATAGGGATATTTAAAGACTAAAACAGAAATTGCAGATAAAAAACAGCCAAGCAAAGAAGAAATAAAGAATTTAAATAGAGGATTATTAAGTTTTAAAGTATAAAGAAAGTATGTAAAAAACGATAATGTTAAAGAAAAATTATATATATCTGAAAGCTTAAAGTAATAACTATGTAATTTCAAAATTACCATAATTAAATTTGGACTTATGTTTACAGAAATAGATCAGTTCGTTTTTAGAATTTATTATATTGTTACTTTGAGGGGAAGTAATTATAGTTATAGCTTTGGTTGTGCAGAGGCGACATGACTTATAGCCTGGAATATAAGACTTAACTTTTTTTTATGATAGTCCATTTGATTGAGAAGGGGGTATTATTAGAGTTAAGTTTTTTTTAATTAAAGTGGTTAGAGAAGTTCCTTGGTTATTATTAGAATTATAGTTGTTAAAAGAAGAAATGTGGTTTGATATTCTTTTCTTAATTAATGTTGAAGTAGCGCCGATATATGTATGTACTTTATCAAAAGCTCGAGGTCTGATATTACTATTAATTTGCTGATTTGTATTAGTTAAATAGTTTGAATTTTGTTCATTGTGTTTAACAAAGGATGGGACAATGATAGTATGAGGACTATTTTGAAGGGGATAATGAGTGTTGTTAGTGTTACGATGGCTGTTAGGAGAAATATTATTATTTTCCTTAATATTATTATTTTTATTATTATTATTATTATCATTATTATTATTATTATTATTATTATTATTATTATTATTATTATTATTATTGCTAGTTGTATGCTTATAGATGCAGGGGCTGTTCGAGAATTTTATTTTATATATATATATATATATATATATATATATATATGAGCGAGAGATAGAGAGACAGACAGAGACACACAGAGAGAGACGTTAATGCCTGTACTATGAAGACATGTTTGCTGCAAGGCTAAAAATTAAAACATGAACCAATAGCTATTACGTTACGCATACATATTCGTAATGCCATTGTTCGATCTTCACCTGGCAAATTACATTTTATTAATTTTCACACTCTTGCACCGAGTTTCCCCAGCTAAAACCCAAATATAGCTATTACATTATACATGCATATTCGTAATGCTGTCATTCAGCCTTCACCTGGATAATTCCATTTTTAAAAATTCTCACGCTTTAACACCGATTTTTCCCCAGCTAAAACCCAAATATAAAGTTTCGCATGGGTTTGAATACCTTATATATGAAGTTTCATGTCTGTAGACCAAAAACTGACAAAAAACTTTAGTAGGCAAAATTTTTTAAACAAATATATATACGCATAGATAAATATATATCGAAAGGGGGTTTGTGTTTACTATATATATTTTTATGCAAATATTATGCAAGTATAAATCATGTAGGATATCTGCATGAATATAACTACACATTACTAAACTAAAGATGATTATCCCATAAGAAAACAGATTAAAAAGAAAATAATAGGGAATTAATTAAAATGAATGTTTTAAAGAATATGCAAATTAGCTAGATCTTTTGCAGATGAATGCAATTTCATGACCCATATATAACAAAGTTGTATTTTCTTTTTAAAATAAATAGAAAAAAGGTTTTTAATATGACTATCAATACACAGAAAGAAAAAAAAAACAAATTTCCAAGGAGTATATATATATATATATATATATATATTGGTTATACTTTTTCGTTATATACGGGTGGTTGTTTTTTTTTTTTTTTTGGTGTTCTTTTTTTGCCTTAATGTTGAACTCTGAATAAACTGTCCGCATGAACTGTTTTCCATATGTATATTCTTATGTTTTTGAAGTTTTGTGACAAAAACCCATAAAACTTTTAGTTTCACTATATGCAGTAACCAGCAAATACATAGAAATGCTAATTTTTAGTGTGACTATCTGATTATTTTGCTAACGGGTTTTCCTCTGATGAGAAGAATTACCATTCTTTGAAACTCCGCAGATTAAGGATTTCCTAGCACACCTGCCAAGTAGTAAGAACTATTTATAAATTTCTACTTTACAACTCTGTTCTTACTATTATATATATGTGTGTGTGTGTGTGTGTGTGTGTACTCGAAAGCAGTGATTGTAAGAGATTAACTGACTCACTAGCAAAATAATTTTTCAACGGAGAACAAAAAAAAATGTATAAAAGTTTTAAAGGTGGAAAGACTGCCAATACTCTCTCTCTCTCTGTATATATATATATATATATATATATATATATATATATATATATATATATATATATATATATATATATATATATATATAGCATAAGCCTGAAGAATACAAGAGTGGATGAAACGCGGAGTATTCAGTGTAGCTTAATCGCCATATACATTTTATAACTTACTAACTAGCTCTACCTACGTATTGAGCACTTTTGAAGTAAATACTTAAAGTTTACGCATAAATCTATACTTTCGTATATTCATTTTATGTGAGTAAATTAAGTAGTTATATATATATATATATATATATATATATATATATATATATATATATGTGTGTGTGTGTGCGTTTGTTATTTACCTAAACCCTTTTAGCCTAAATAAATAAGACTACCATAGTTAAATCGAAAATAAAAATTCTTCATCTTATTTGTGCCTGAATTAATTAAATGCAGACTTTTTAAAAATGTCTGCAAAAACTATTTAAAGCTATTAAAAAAAAAAAAACTAGAAAAAAAAAATTATGTTGGTATCTAAAAAAAAAAAAACGAACATCTTCCTCCAAACGATTCAATGACACTTTTCTATGGCGTTTGAAAAGCTTTTTATGCAAAGAATTTTTTTAGGGGAATGTGGGGTGATTCAAAGTGATCTAGTGGTTGTGGTGTTGATGGGGTGCTAGTCATGTTGACAGGTGACACGGTGTGAAGGTGGCACAGATTAATCATTTTCAGGTGGAATTTAAAAGAAAGAAGAACAAAAATTATCCAAAGAGATAAAAATTGAAAAGATTCATGTTAAGTATATGGAGGGAAGCGTTATCAATAGGGAAAGATTACAGTTGGAGATTGATTTGAATTAGTGAAACTAAAAAAAAAAAAAAAATGAATGAATATCTGGAAAGGGAAAGAAAGAAAGACGAAGAGAAAGATGCTGCGTGTAGGTTAGGGATGAACTTTTAAATCAAGAAACACAATTGAAAGCACTTTATGTTAATGAAATACATACATAACAACAAAATCAATAAGCAACCAACAAATGATCACGCCTTGTTGACTCTTATCCACAACAACAGCCGAGAAGAGTCAACAAGGCGTGATCATTTGTTGGTGGCTTGTTGATTTTAAACCGACGGTACTGATATTGTTATAATACTAGCATTTCAGCCCGGCGTTGCCCGAGTGTTTGGAGGTGTATGTTGAGCAAAAAAAAAAAAAAAAAAAGCGGTAAATTTTTTAAACTTTGATCCCTATTATGACCTCTTAACATTTATTGTTTTGGGCTCAAATAAAGTTATTAAGTTAGATCCATGTCCAAGGAACCTATATCTAAAATTTCAAGTGTTTAGACCCAAAATTGGCGGAGGAGTTTGGTAGAGTTCTCAAAGGTCAAATCGTTGAACTTTGACCCCTTAACAGCAAAATTTCTGTCCGACAATCGATTAAAAAGATTTTTCCAAATCTCAGTACCCTGTATATCAAATTCCGAGTCTGTATGCTGAAAATTGACAGAGATATTGCGTAGGGAAATATACACAGACACACAGACAGACACGTTCACTTTTATAGATAGATAGATTGATAGATAGATAGATAGATAGATAGATAGATAGATAGATAGATAGATAGATAGAACAAAAATACATACGTATACATAGGTATATATGGAAACAATTTTGTGTTTACTGTAAAATATACATAGATATATATGGAAACAATTTTGTGTTTACTGTAAAATTTCTACGCAAATATTATGCAAGTATAAATCATGTAGAATATCTGCGTGAATATAATTGCACATAATAGTTAACTAAAGATGACCATCCCATAAGAAAACCGAAAAAAACTAATAGGGAATTAGTTAAAATGAATGTTTAAAAGATTATGCAAATTAGCTAGATCTTTTGCTAGTAAATGCAATTCCATGACCCATATATAACAAAATTGTATTTTCTTTTTAAATAAATAAAAAAGAGGGTTTTTAATATGAATATCAATACACACACAAGAAAAACGAATTTATAGGAGTATAGATATAGAAGAAGATAGATATAGATACATAGATATAGATAGATAGATTGTGTCATACCCATATGAATATTATGCTCTTATTTAAAAGTTTTTCTTAATAATCGAGTACTCTGCTGAGGATCCTTCTCTCTGATCTATATAAGGATATATATATATATATATATATATATATATATATATGTGTGTGTGTTTGTGTGTGAAATTTAAAATGAAGGCAGAGAGACCTAGAGGCTCAACGTCTTGCCCGTTTTATGCGGCCTTTCTCAAGAGTGATCATTTTAACTTTCAGATCGTCGGATTTTCTCCATTTTAATAATTATATATATATATATATATATATATATATATATATATATATATATATATATTTTTTTTCTTTTAGAATATAGCTGTTCAGAAAAACATTAGATATTTTTAAATCTAATACAGGGGGACCAGTTGATGGTCGAGGAATATTGAACTCTTTTAAGTCTCTGTTTTTTTTTTCTAAGAAGTGACTCCCTACCGGCCACAAATCCACCTTTGACTCTTTTTTTTTTTTTTTTTTTTACACAGTGGTCACCACTTATCAAGGCCCGGAAGCCACTCAGGGATAAGGGTTATTGCAAGTACGTACATTACGTTAGTGTGGAGATTTGATGAAGTGTTTACTTAAGGGGGTGGTTCATTAGGAATTTGTTAACGTTGGACTTGAAGACATCCAAGTTGTAGTCAGGTTGGAAGCAGGCAGACGTAACAGAGTTCCACAGGCCTCCAGGCCTCCAGGCCGCAAACAATTGCTACGAGAATGAAGAGAATTAATAACTAATAAACGCACGATTCGAGCGCAGACATTAGGCAATCACAGAGTGTTTGAACGAATGGAATCTCTCTCTCTCTCTCATATATATATATATATATATATATATAAATTTCTATCTATCTATCTATTTATCTATCTATATATCTATCTATCTATATATATATATAATTCATGTATCTGCATAAAATCTTATGTATCTATTTTCAGTATTCGGCAGTGCGAGATACGTAAGTGGAGCTAGGTAGTAAGGCTTGAAATATATTTATGACAATTATGAAAATTCTATGTAGAGTTTTCTGCGTTTCATTCTCGTGAGAATTCGTCTTTTCAGGAAATCCTCTGACCTGATGTGTTGGGTTTAGTCAGATTTCGCATTGCAGATCCACCTGATTATGGATCTGCCATTATGCTGTGGTCAGGCGAGAAAAGACTGGTAATCCTCTCTTTCACCAAGCACTCCAGGTAATCCTCTCTTTTACTAAGCACTCCTGGTAGTGTTAACGTTAAGCACTCCTGGTCGTTTTCTCTTTCACTAAGCACTCCTAGTAATCCTCTCTCTCAATAAGCACTCCTGGTAATCCTCTTTTTCAATGAGCACTCCTGGTAATCCTCTCTTTCTCTAAGCACTCACCCATTCACCATCTGATAATATAACTCCTGACACAGCTGCTGTGAATATGGATGAATAGATGCACAGTGCATGATGTCATCAGAGGCAGTAACGCACACAAAATTATACTCAAACTAATATAACTTACTCACTAAAACTAGGTTGGTTGGTTGTTTTTGTTTCACGGCATATCAACCCTTTTCAGGTTATTTAATACCGAATCCAGTGATTTTGAAGAACAATTTTTTAATAGAATATATATATATATACATTTTTTAAGCCGGTTTCTATTTAACCCATAGTTGGGACCCTAACAGATAATACCAGTCCAGGTCAGAGCGGACCTGAGAGCAATGTCAATTAAAGGGTGGCTCCACACTCTCCAAAGCCAGCAAGGTGGGGCCTCATTATCGGATTTAGTTTAAGGTCATATCCAGGACCTCACTCTACCTACCCGACATTGTTCAGGATAGCACAAAGTCATTTTAGTCTTTAATTTTCACATTTTTTAAAGTTAAGGTAGACAATTCCTATTATATTCTTAAATACAAACGAGTCAACCTCCTTGCTGGTTTATAATTTTAGGTGATTATTTTTAAAAAATGTTAGCAGTCATTCCAGCCGGCTAAATAATTTTTAAATCAATATGACAATATTATTATACTAAAAATAATATACTGTACAACTATGACAAATAGAAATTGGTTAGTCAGAAGCCAAGTTTGGTTTCTCAGCTTAAATGCCATTTGGGTCTTACTTTGAAAATCCAACAAGACAACTTGATGGCTGCATGCAAAGTGGACCTTGTACACTATCTTCTCATATTTTGTCCTTTAGCCTTCAAATTCCATAAGCGATGTTTCTGACAAAGGGGGAAGAATTGCTGTTTTCTGGGTCAGAAATATTATCAAATATAGTAATTATTTCTGTTCAAATGGACACCATGTTTCTCTCCCTGCTCTACCCTCCAAATATATAAATTAGTAAACTTTTTAGTCCATTAAAAATAGACACAAGTTATATTCCATTAATTTAAAATGAGTACTTCATGCCAAATTGATCGTTGAATATTGTTAAATTTGTGCTCAATTTTGCATCAAAGAATAATCCTTCTCAATCCCTGACTGTGCATTGAATGGCTACCATAATACTTAATTCGCTGCACTTTATTATAACAAAGGTTCATGCAAAATTTCACTCAGATCGGTCCAGTACTTTCAGATAAAACTTTTAGAGTAAATGTGGTATTGTGGTAACTAATTCCTATTAATCCCTTTTAACCCCTAATTGTGCATTAAATGGAACATAATACTTAGTTCACTGCATATAACAAAGGTCCATACAAAATTTCAGCCAGATCGGATCCGTAGTTTCCAAGAAAAAAATGGAATGGACAGAGAGATAGACAAAGAGAAATGTTATCGAATACAGTAATTATTTCTTTTATGGAATACTAGTTTGGGTGCCAGGCATTGCCTGGGTGTTTGAAGGGGTGTGTTGAGAAAAAAAAAATGGTAGTAGGAAGGCAGGCTCGCACTTGTACCGCGAAGGAGGAAAAGAATGTGAAAAAAAAACGTGACGTCTTTGCTGTTGCGTCCATCACAAAACTGGTAGTGACAAACGTCAAAATTAAGGTTAGTCAATCGAAAAGAGTGGATAACTTAAAAAATATCTGCAAAAAAAAAGCAACCTCTCGAAAGCTGGCCTGTTGAGTGTGAAGGAATTAATGTTTTTGGCCAATTTTTCGATATTTGTCGTCCGAAAGTTCGAGGTTTAAAACGATACCGGTTTCGTCATGTTTCGACGTCTCTGTTAAAAGTTTTAGACAGACATACAAACATACATACATACATACATACATACATACATACAAACATACATACTTACATACAAACATACATACATGCATACATACATACATACATACATACATACATACATACATACATACATTTAAACAGATAAGTGAGATTTATATTATAGATAAACTAAATGTTAACCAAGGATTCTGTGTTCAAGTGGACTCCATGTTTCTCTTCCCGCTCTACTCTCGATTGATCTGACCAAATATATAAATTATCCTTATCATAGATCTTCATTCCGACCACCATTGACAGGAGACAAAGATAAGGAAACAGTCTCCAGCATTATCATTTCGGAAATATACCAAAGAACAATGCAAAAGAAAGTAAAAGAAAAAAAGTAAAAAAGAAAAAAGAAAATCTATTTATTCAATTACATTTTTTTACATTCTTTTTCATTTGTCTTTTCTTTCGTTCGTGATGGATTTTATCCTTTGAGATGCGTCCACACATTTCTACGAGAGACTCTGTCCGTCTGTCAGGTTTCAGTTTCAAATGGCATTTTTTTTCTTACAAGCAGGTCGCCGCTTACCAAGGCCCAGAAGCAAATCAAGGATAAGGGTTAATGAGTGTAAGGCGGTCATTAAGATAACAGCTTGGTGATCAATAGTGGTGGAACTAATACAGGGTGGAACTATAAACTTGTCACTCTAGAAAAGACTACATGATTCCATTTCCGTTTGATGAAAGCCAGTTTTCTTTTATTGTTGCAGACCATCTACTTGTTGGCAAGTTGTGTACAAATCCCAACAGCGATACGAGCCTTCCATCATGTCTGAAAGTGACACAATGTTCAATGAGCGAGATCGGAGATGTACCGTTGTACAACTCATGCTCTCTACCGATCCAAGTTATGACAACAGGACCATTGCCAGCACTCTCAAAATGCATCGCTTGGTTGCCAAGAATAATAGGGATGTGCTCAGAGTGATGAAAACAAAGTTTCCAGCCACGGTTATGATCTTTAGCGTGGTTTCAAGTGAGGGCCACATCATGCCACCTCACATCTTCGAAGTTGGTTTGAAAGTGAACACAAAAATGTACCTGGATCTGCTGAAGAGTGTGTGTACTGTTATAGAAGGTGTTCTCATTTTTTTTCTTCTTCTCGTCTGTCGACCCCATCGAAGTGCCAAACAAATAAACAAAATACTTTGAACTCATTTTTATTTGAGAGACACTTTTATTTCCTTGATTGAGATTGTCGGACTGACTTCCTCATCTTGATTGTTTTCGTCACAACGTTTCGCCCGTTTTGCCCTCCGGCCTTCATCAGGTGTTTTGTATCGAACTGGGGAACCGTTTGTTAGGAGTCTCGAACCCAACCCTTTATTATTATTATGGGGGTACCTCTGATAGAGAGAAAAAACCTTGAATAACAACATAGGTTTAATATTAACAAAAAACAACTAAGAATTGTCCTAGTGACATATGACCGAGTGGTCTTAGACGTTGTATTAAAGTTTACAGTTACCCAAAGGTGCTGAGTTCAATCCTGAATGAAGGCAGTGAAAAGTAACATTCAAAACAGAGAATCAGCAACTATGTCCCAGAGCCTAGTTGGAGTCCGAACACGGTACCCCTGTAATAATAATAAAGGGTTGGGTTTGAGACTCCTAACAAATGGATCCCCAGTTCGATACAAAACACCTGATGAAGGCCAGAGGGCAAAACGGGCGAAACGTTGTGACGATAACAACCAAGATGAGGAAGGAAGTCCAACAATCTCAATCAATAAAAACACCTCATCTCAAAAATACAGACAATTACTTTTATTTCCTGTCTGAGCTTTTCATTTTACATAACAAATTTTCACAGAGCTGTCACCGGCTAGCGGAAAATTTCTGTCGTCTGCTCTCTGCTCCTACTGTTCATGTTGTCACGTCTTTCCCACTCCACTCTCTCTGTCTTACTGCTGCTACTATCTCTGCGTGACGCCACCAGTCCTGCTTCCTCCTACTGCTCCTCTCTCTATTTCACTGCAACTACTTCTGTCTACGTGACGTTGCCGCACATTATGGTACATGTAGTGATCCCCTGGTTCAATCAGGTGGCCGCTGGCAGACCCTGATTGTAGCAGAAGGACTCAGCATTGGCCCACAAGTCCAAAGAGGTTCGGCTTCAGAAGGAGTATCATGATTTTGTACTCTTCTCTTACTGGCACCCCCTCTTCCCCTGACTTGAACCCGCTGGTCTACTTCGTTTGGTTATACATCGAGAACATCACCCATATGAGCTGCCATAACACCAAAGCCAACCTGATCACTGGTATCCGTATGAGCTCCCACCAGGGTTTGTAGAAAAGGCATGCTCCCAGTTCCGGACCCGTATCGAGGTGGTGATTGAGGCTAAAGGTTGCTACATTAAATAGATGTCAGCTCTACTTCATAATCAAGTTACCTGAATTGATTTTTTTCAATGAAAGTTTTAAAGTAAAGCTGTATTGCTGTTTTCTTTAGGGCGACACTTTTTTATCGTTCCATTTTGCACTACAGAATAAAGTCTTTGTAGCTAAAGCTCTCTTTCTCGTGTTATGCATTACACCTTTCATTCGTGGAGCAATGATGTAAAAATTGTGAAGTGACGAAAAATCATTCTGTTGAAGCATTTTTCTTTTGTTACAAGAAATTTGTAATGTTACCAGGCAGAGGAACCATAATGAGCGACATAAAGAAATTAGATTACTAATAGAGTGCTCTTACAAAAGCAGTGTCCGCACAAAGAGGCTCGTTTGCACATATAGAACATAATCCCAAAGTAATGATTTGTACTTTGTAAACATAGAAGACACACTGCAAGTCTATCTCACTCTGTTGTTATTTTCATGGCAGGTGCTTGACTTAACTACAAATAAGAAATAGGAAATAGACCTTGTCATAGAAGAGCACAGTTTAAGATTGTAAATTATAATTTACCTTCATTTATTAGTCGATAGGATACTCAAATAAGTAATATGAAGATTTCCTTACTCTGTGGAGTTTCTTCTTTTCCTCATTTCATGAACTCTTTGCACTAAAACTTTTTTACTAGTTATCATAGAATTCTGTTTCAATTAAATGACACTACCAGCAAATTCATAGCTTCGCCATAATATTCATTTGCTAACATCTTCCTTCTGATAAGAAGAATGCCTTTCTTTGAAACCTTGCAGATTAAGGAAAATTTTAATATTTATTATTTGAGTATCCTGTCGAACAATAAATCCATGTAAAATATAATTTACAGTCTCAAAGTATATATATATATATATATATATATATATATATATATATATATATATATATATATATATATATATATATATATATATATACGTCTGTAGATAAGTATAGAAGGGGATTCTGCCTACAATGAGGTCATTTCTTTTGCTGAGTGTTAAACTCGCTTACTTTTTCTATATTTCTTTCCGTCGGCATCTCATATGACTAGTTAACCATTATTAGTGTTAGAGGGGTACTACGTTGTTCCATTATAATAAATTGTTAGGCAAAAAAAAACAAACAAAAAACAACAACAAAAAAAAAACAAACAAAAAAACAAAAAGAAAAAAAACAAAAAACAAACAAACGAAAAACAACAAAAAAAAAAACAAAAAAAAAAAACAAACAAAGCATTATTACAGCGTTATTTGATTCGTGAAGCACTTTTCTGCTACAGATTCTTGCACTGTTACCATTCTATGTTTTGCTCTTCCTCTCGTTCTTAATTGCATGGTCGGCCATGCTAGATTTATTTGATTTTATTCTCTTTTATTATTCGATTTTCTTGATTCTTGCGTTGTTGTTCTGCTTGTCAGAACGAAGAAGAAGAAGAAGAAGAAGAAGAAGAAGAAGAAGAAGAACGTGCCAAACAATGTTGGATTTAGATGTCAGAACAAAATTAATGGAATAATCAATTGTTTCCCGCCATTATCATTTCGGACTCGATTTTACAGGAGGGATCCGATTTCTCGATAACCTTTAGTGGATTTTGCAACAGGAGTCAATTTGATATCATTTGCAAACTCTTCCTTTTTATTATTATCTTACTCCCGTTCATATCTTCTAAATATGTTGGCATACAGAAGATATGAACGGAAGTTAATGTCAGATATTCAGAGGCAGATTACACAACATATTTGCTTTTTACTTTTTTTTTTTCAGTGAATTTTTTCCTATTACAACTTTGGGATGCTGTTTTCGCACTGTATTTTACTCACCAGACAATTGGATTTCAATTACTTTAAAACCATATCATGTACATCTATGCATCTGACTATTCAACTTTTTAATTTTCTTTGAATTATACTATTCTTTTTTTTTTTTAATTTTTCTTCATTAAACCTGAACTTCATTGGAATTCATTTTAATCCATGCCTTTCTACATTTTATTAAGTTTTCACGTAAATATGCGTATTTTAAAAAAAATAAGTTTTCAATTCATGTGCTAACTAGCAAACTTTATAGACTGCATATAATATCATTTTGCTAACTACGTATTCACTGAGGTCATAAGCCAATCATTGAAACTTCATGGAATAAGAACAAATTTCAAATTTTGGCACGTTTGAAAGTCAAACACACACCTGACGTTGAAAGATATCCCAAAGTATAACATCACGGACACTCCACCTGACCGCTTGATGCAAGTAAGAACATCCTACATATCAAGTATTATATATAAAAAATTCTGTTGGTCGATGAAAACGTACGGTTCTCTCGTCAGGGACCAATATTTGCTTTTTCAGTGAATTTCTTCTTAGTGCAACTTTGGGATGCTATTTTCGTACTATATTTTACTCATCAGACAATTGAGTGTCAATTACATTTGGACTATATCATATACATCCAAGCATCTGACTATCCAACTTTTTAACTTTCTTTGGATTATACTATTTTATTTTTTAACTTTTCTCCATGAAGCCTGGACTTCATTAGAATGCATTTTAATTTATACCTTTCTAAATTTTATTAAGTTTTCATGTAAATGTGTGTTTTTTGATAAGCTTTCAATTCATGTGCTAACAATCAAACTTTGTAGACTGCCTATGGTATCATTTTGCTAAGTACGTTTCCTCTCACAGCCCTAGTTATGAGTAGGGCTAGGCCAACAGCATATTCTTTTCATTGTTTTGACTCTCGAGTGTGTATCCGCTGATATCTTATATCCTTTTATATAGAATGGTCTATATGATATATACAGAACTGTGTCTGTGTCGGATATATACTCGAGAGTCATAACAATGATAAAAATATTCTGTTTTCACAGCCCTAGTTATGAGTCACTCATTGACAACATAACTCCTGTTCATATCTTCTAAATATACTGGTGCTACCGGATCAGGCTGCCTATTGGCTTCCTGAGACGAAATGCACCTACATCGATTTCTGTTTTTGTTTTCTATTCTCTTTTGTAAAACTTAATTATGTTCTACAAAAATAAAAACAAAACCAACAGCCCCTCTCCCTTCTTCTCTCCTTTCTTTTTCCTTCCCTACTTCCCGGTCCTAGATATGATCTTAAACTATATCTGATGGTGAGGCCCCAGTTTGCGGACTTTAGGGAGTGTGGAGCCACCCTTTAATTGCCATTGCTCCCAGGTCCACTCTGACCCGGAGTGGTAGTATCTGTTAGGGTCCCAACTATGGGTTGAATAGAAACCGACGTGAAAACAACAAATATATTCTATTAAAAAAGTTTTTCTTTAAAATCTTTGGATTCGGCATTAAATAACCCAAAAAGGGTTGATATGCTGTAAAACAAAAACAACCAACCAACCTTCTAAATATATTAGAACACACAAGATATAAACAAGGCTCAGATTTTCAGAAGCTGATCAAAATAAGTGATGGCAACCTTTTGTCTAATAAGACAATAGCATTCTACATCTAGTCTCTAGTGCCCTGCAGCATTTGCAATGGTTATATAGTTCAGAGCTGGAATTGACTCTTCGAATGCAGACCTGGGCAGGTGATAAGGAGGCCTAAGTTTGGCCAGTTACCAGGATCCCCCTCTCAACATTGCAGGCAAAGTCTGACGGAAAGGCAAACCAATACGGTAAGAGCCAGCACAGCTGCAGGAGTTGTCATAAAGACATTGCAGTGCTTTACCACCCACCTATCGGGAATCCAAACTGGATTTTTTGTCGGGATTTACTCCCTTAGCTTTTGCCTTTCCCAAGGCTTCCACAAAATAACATTTAAGCAAAATAAACTTTACTTCTAACTGGTCAGTTTCCATTTGTTATTCATGGGCCATGTTATTGACAGTAACGTATGGAGCTACAATTTATTATCATACTAAAAAGCCAAGTACGGCCAAGGATGGAATAGTGCTGCCATATCTGGGCAGGAGCTGCTAAAAACAGCCTATCCTGCCTTGACAGAGTACAAAATAGACTTCGTGGCTTAGTGGGGGATGTCATTTTCTCTTCCCTGCAACCTCTCTCCCACAGAAGATATGTTGCGAGCCTGTCTTTGTTTTATCGTAATTTCAATGGCAGGTGCTCGTCTGAACTCCAATCTCTGGTCCCCTCTCACCAATCTTTCACGAAAAACACTCGTCTAGCTGAATCCACTGTGAAACATTTCCCCCACTCTTTATCTGTGCCTAAATCAAAACGTGGATTCCATGAACAAAGCTTCTTTCTTAGAACTGCACGCCTGTGGAACTCTGTTCTGTCTACCTGCTTCCCACCGGACTACAACTTGGATGTCTTCAAGTCCAACGTTAACAAATTCCTAATGAACCGCCCTCTTAAGTAAACACTTCATCAAATCTCCACATTAACATACTGTACTTGCAATAACCCTTATTCCTGAGTGGCTTCCGGGCCTTGATAAGTGGTGACCATCGTGTAAAAAAAAAAAAATCTGAATTTGTTTGGATCGTCACGAATTTTAGTGCCATGACGTCATTTCCAGCAAAATTTTCAAACTTAACAACTAAGACTGGAGCGCTATATGTTTTGGGTTCGATTCTAGCTGATGGCACCCAAGTTATATTCTTATTTTTTTAACTTTTGAAATCAATACTATATATTGAGTAAAATATAATAATCAATGAAGTATTGGCTCTATGATGATAAATACGAAATCTGCATAAATTAAAATATTATATTTATGTGTATTTTACGACCGAGCAATGCTGGACAGCCTTCTTGTTTTGTTTTGAAAATTATCTTGTCGACTTCCGATATCTGTACTTGCATTTCACTTGTTTTTAAAAAAATAGTTATGGAGCATAGTCAAAAGCGAATCAATTACATTAGCTTTACACCATAGTAGAGGAAAAAGTGCCACTCCTTGCCGAGGACTTCTCCACTTACCCTTGATCTTCATTTCATATTACTGAGTATTTAACAAGGAGTTGTCAAGTATATCCTGGAACCAACTTTCTTCCTGATTTACATCAATGATCCCCCAAATCACATCCTAGACATTTAAATCACATTCAGAGACATTTATACTGACGACACTACCATCTATAGCAACACTTCAAAGGCCATAAACAGCCAATTTATCTCTGATTCTCTCTCCTCTGGTTCTGAGCATGTGGTACAATGGGGAAAGGGGTGGCTGGTTTATTTTAATGCATCTAAAACCAAGCGTTTATCTTTACATCATCAATACTCTGATCCTCGTCAGGCATCAACTGAAATGAATGGCTCTCATCTTAGGGAGGCTCCATGTTTTGACAAGCTTCTGGATCTGAAACAGAACGCATACACCAAATCAGTTGTCAAGGCTGCTGGAAATATGGTGAGATCATTCTATCGCTCCAGTCGATATCTCACTGCCAATGCAATTCTCTACCTCTATAAGGGCAAAGTACAACCAAGGATGGAGTACTGTTGCCACATCTGGGTAAGAGTTGCTAGAAGCAGCTTATCCTGCCTTGACAGAGTTCAAAATAGACTTTGTAGCCTAGAGGGGGATGCCCTTTTCTCTTTCCTTCAACCTCGTTCCCACGGAGGAGACATTGTGAGCTTGTCTCTGCTTTATCATTATTTTCATGGCAAGTGCTTGTCTGAACTACAATCTATGGACCCCCACCCCCGCTGGCCTGACTTTCACAAGAAACACTCGAGTAGCTGAAATCACTATCAATAATTTCTCCTACTCTTTATCTGTGCCTAAACCTAAATGCAGATTCCATGAACACAGCTTCTTTCTTAGAACTACACATCTGTGGAACTCTGTCCTATTTTGCCTTCTCTCTTGGAGAAGACGTTAATTTAATACCTGAGATGTCCTTACCAGGAAATGCCGACTGTGTTGCCGAGGCACTTTTTGCGAGTCAGAGTGCCTCTCCTCAGAGGCACTGTCTTCTCAATCCGACTTTCCGACCTTGGTGTCACAATTCTTGCAGTGGGAGAGAAGTAAATACCCCCTCTCTACATAATTACCCCCAACTAGCTCAACAGACAGCAATTCTCCCCTCCCCCTTTATTGTAGAGATCTGGAAAGCTTTCTATTTTTATAGTTTCTTCTATCAAACTGCTAGACTTTGGAATTTCCTCCCTGTTTCCTGCTTTCCACACTACTAACATGCAGAAATTTAAATACAATGTAAACAGACATCTTGATATCCAGATCCCTACATATAGTTTCTCTGTAGGAATGGTCCCTAACAATAGCCCCTTACTGTAATGTGCGTACGATCTCAACAGGACAGAAAAAATTTAATAAAAATCCGGTCGGCATTTTTCTCTTTTTTAACAAAGGCATTTATTATTGTTATTCTCCCATCTCGGCAAAAGTTTTTCGTTACTACATGTCCATCTGACCTGGTTTGCATTTCTCTTTCTTCCGACCACACGCTGGGCACAGCTGGCCCATTTTCGCCTTTACTACATGTTTGTCTCTTTTCACATCGACTTTTTTATCTTCGAGTATATGGTGTTTTTTTTTTTTGTTTTTTTCGGACGCAACAGTTTTATCTGCATGTTTTTTCAGAAGCCTGAATACACTTGCCAATTTGCATACGCGTTCAAATGCTGCTCCTGCTGCTGATACAATCACTTGCCATCCATCATTCGGCTGCTGCTGCTGCTACTTTCCCCCATGTGCTCATATGCGCTCTGTTATATTACGTCTTAGAAGTTTCGTTTAAGTCCCGGTAGACAGAGAAAGAAAGAAAAATTATTTACAGTTATTATAGCTAATCGAGTTTTTGCTCTGAATTTGTTACAAGGAGGGAACAAAGATTGGAGCTCAGTCGAGCATCTACTATGGAAATAACGATAGAATTCTATTTTTGATTAGGAAGAATGCCAAACTTAGGACTCTACTGGAAAAAATATCCTTGCATGAAAAAAAAAAAAACATAAAAATTTTCTTGTGAATGCAAGAGACTTTTGACATCGCTGGAAAATATGGTGGATTTATTGATAATCAATCTCGAAGGGTTTCGGTTCCAATGCAGCTGATATGGTAAAGAATGGTCGGATTTACTTGGAAGTTCTTCTAACTGGCTCCGGGACAAATAGAAGCCAAGGAACTTTCCCACTGATATCAAATGGTCACGCATATGTTTCCTGGAGCGGATGTGGGCGGGGAATGGATCAAGCCAGTATGTGCCTTAGAATTACACATGAAAGATGTTCTATAGATTGATGTGTGGCTTTTCCTTTTGCTTCATAATATTCGATTAGCAAGTGTATACAAGGCTTATCTGGAAATGATCCAATTCAATACGTGCGAAGAAAATAGCCTACCTAAGGGATTAGCACCTTTGCCCTCGTCAAAGTATTGAATCGTGTTTGCTTTAGCCAATGATACTGAATCTCAAACTAGTGCTCTTACCGAAGGCACCTACTTATCTCTATCTATTTATTCTTCTGTTTATAACTATCTATCTTTCTTTGTGTATAACTATCTATCTATCTTTCTTTTTGTAGCTATCTATTTTTCTCTGTTTGTAGCTATCTATCTATCCTTCTCTCTTAATCTCTCTCCCCCTCTCTCTCTCTCTAGATACTGAAACGAAAAATCACAATACTAAAATCTAAGAATCCAAAAAATATAATATCAAAATAGAATGAAAGCACCCCTACCCTTATTTCAGGAGAGCTGCCCCCCCAACTCACACATACACATTAGTAACGACCTTGGATCACAGTCACCTTCCTAGGGAAGCAAATAACCTCATAACTATAAAACAGTACACACATTTTCAAACCAATAAAAGAAAACACACACACACACACACACATCCTACCCTAAAGAAAAAGAAAAAAACACAAGCAGAAAGAGAGAGTGAGTGAGAGAAACACAACACAGGAGTGACCACAGCCCAATAAAAGAGTAATAAAAATTGAACATTCCAATGAATAGTAGACACTTACACGTTTCCACCTCTTGGAAACACTTCAAATGAACTACGAAAATGCTATTTTTACATCTCCAACACATTTTGCAAATAATTTCTGAAGAGGACGTTTCACAGAACGTCTGAAATGCGTTAAAAACGATTTCAATGATTTAAAAACATTATTACAATGATCTAAACATAATTCTCAATGAAAAACCAAGACACGGAATAATAAAATAATGTTAAAAAAATACACATTGTTGGTGACTACTCCCTTATTCAAATATATATATATATACATTATATATATATATATATATATATATATATATATATATATATATATATATATATATATAAACCCTGTGTATCGCTTTATTGCAGGTCAATATTTTTTTAATTTTGAAATTGCTATGAAATGCAGAAAAGTGAAATTTGGTACACTGGAAAAGCATAACAAGTTGCCTTGTTTCCTTGATTTTTGTGGAATTTGATCAAATATTTCGAAAGTTATGCTAATTTTTCTATTTTCTGCTAATTTTAAGTGTGTATTACTTCATTGCAAGTCTCCCAAAATTCACAGAAAGGGTCGATTGACAGATGGTGAAAAGGAACGTTTTCAAAATATTTGTTCAAATTCCACAAAAGGCAAGGAAATAAGGCACTTTGTTATGCTCTTCCAGTGTTATACCAAATTTCACTTCTCTGCGTTTCATACTAATTTCCAAATTTTAAAAATATTGACCCGCAATAAAGTGATACACAGGGTTTATATACGCATATATTATGGTTAAGAACAAAAATGCCCTTGGTATTTTTGTTCTTCTTATATCTCAGCAGATTCTGTCTACTTATAAGTGATTCTGATAACTTCTTTTATTATTTGGAGGCGGTACTTGCTGTGAAGGAAGCGGTTGGCTAAATTCCTACCAGTGTATCATACTCGAATCCTTTCGATATACTGATATTGATTGTAGACACTGGATCTTTTTGCTGTGATGGAGTGACAGCTCTCAAAATTCAGGTAACTGTCCGTCGCTGGGTTTATGGTGATGTGATTATTAGTGATGGTGATCGGAAAGTCTAAAATAGGGGTATGTTGGGTGGAATGTTCTGTAGTGAACTTTATGCTGTTGTGTTGATGGAAGTTCAGTGTCTCTTCGCTGCACGGCCAAATAAGAAAAACTGTCAACTATGTAGTAATGTAATAGTTTGAGATGGTATGTGTGTATGCATTTTTTTTATTGTTCGCATATGTGCATGTAGATGTTGGCATAGCCATTTTCGTTCCCATGGCTGTACCTTTTGTTGCAATATTTTGGGCTTATAATGTTCAGATAATTTATAAAAAGTATTGATTGTTATAAAGTTGTTGTGTGTGTGGATGATTTGTATAATGTTGCATATGTCTGTGATGTTGTTTTCTTCTAGATATTTGGCGTGTAAAACACTTTTGCATGCGAATACTCCTCTCTTATACATACATACAAACATACATACATAATACATACATACATACATACATACATAATACATACATACATAAATACATACATACATGATGGCAGCGAATTCGTTTTCGAACATTGCAATTACTTGATATAGCACAAAAAAAAAAAGATATACAGAAACACGAAACAAATCAGTGGTGGGCCACACGAAGGTGGCCTTTTACGCCCTGCCAAACTCTGGCATTCTTTGGCACATATACATACATACATACATACATACATACATACATACATACATACATATGTCAGGGGAAAAGGAAAACAACGACAATATAAAGATATATACTACTGCATATAAATTTAATCGTTCATTAAATAGGGGAGTTACATCGTTAGAGTACAGGATACATATGCTCTTTATATAAGCATTTCGAAGCCTAATGCTTCTCATCAAAAGAGGAGAGGAGTTACTAGGTAATAGCTTGTAAATGTGACGTCCAGCGATAAGTACATTAGGAATGAAATATACTTATCGCTAGACGTTGCATTTCTAATCTATTACCTAGCACCTCCCTTCCTTTTCTGACGAGAAATATTAGGCTTTAAAATACCTAAGTGTAAAGAGCATATGTATCCCGTACCCTATTGAATGAACGATTAAAATATATATGTTTATATTGTCGTTGTTTCCTTTTTTCTTCTATATATAAGCTCCACCTCAAATGTTGAGCTATGTAGTATCCCAATAAGTCTTTTTTGGTTCCCCAACAAAAGGAAGGTGGACCTGTAAATTCACCCTTGTCCATTCGTCTGTTCGTTCGTTCATCTGTCCACATTTTTTTTCAATAACTACGCCTTGGAATTTTTTGAAATTTTGCACAAACATTAAGCATGATATGAGTAAAATAAGTAACAGAACAGCTTTTCCAGGAAAACTCCGGTTGCCCTCCTCCTAGGGGTGCCTTTTGGGTTAAAATGGCTAAAATTGACACATTTGTGTTTATTAAAAAAATTGATACTTTGGATTTTTATAAAACTTTCTGAAAAGTTGTAATTAACTGATTTCTATATAATTTTGTTTGTCTAAACTTCGCGATAACTCTTGGGTGTGCCCCAGGGGCTCTTTTAGGGCTAATAAAAACACTCTATTTTGGGGACTATTTTACCATATTTGTCCAAAATTTTCTGTGTATGTCTATTTAGCAGTTTTTCATTGTGCTAAACTCAAAATTTAAATATATTAAGGCCTTGGGAACGTTTGGGGCTAAATGGGGTGGGGGGCAAATGCTGAAATTAAATTTTTTATGCCTCGTTCACTGTACACTTACGGGGGACCATGCATGCTTCACTTGGTTTAAAGAATTTCTCTATTTTTACTTGGTTCCTTCCATAAACTCGCAGGCCTATACGGTGTTTTCTGGAAATAAATAAGAACCTTTGTTCATCTTCCATATTACCATTTTTATTCGTTTTTTTTTTTTTTTTAGTTTCATATTTTTTAAGTTTTAATTGTTTCAGGCGGAAATAATTTTAGAACTATTTATGGAGTTGTTGCCGTCAATTTATTGAATCCAAAAACTTTTTGTCTGACATTATACTCACTAATCTTGTCTCGGTACAAATTTTAGAAACTATTATTGTATAATAACATATCGTCCCGGTTAACAGAATGAGAAAAAGTAAGAAGATTTTTTTTCAAAGTGAAAATAGAATTACTAACAAAAAAAAAAAAAAAAAAAAATGAAAAAAAATGGTTAGAAGGTATTATCTTACACTTTTGTTTCAAACCTAATCTCGTGGTATATTCCTGGGCTATGGTACGTGTTTAAGGAACTTTTATCCTGTAATAAAGTACCATTCTAATTAGCAGAAAGAGAAAGAAAGATATAATGGAGTAAGAAAGAGAAGAAAAAAAACATTCGAAAGTGAAAGTAAAAGTACAATAAGCCACATCATCATCATGATAATAAAAAAAAGAAGAAAAAAAGAAGAAACATTAAAAGATATCTCAACGGCTGCAACGCAGACTCTGAACATTGATCTCCAACATTTGCTTGTCTTTTAACAAGATTATCAATCAGAAAAATCTTATGTGCAAAAAAAAAAAAATAAAAAAAAAAAAAATAAATGCTAAAGAACTGAAACTTGGAGGAAAAATGTCCATTTTCTCCATTTTTTTTTATTTCCCTCATTTTTTGTTGGCTGCGCGGTGTTCATTTAGGAAAAATAGAGACCCAGACAGTCTATGATTTGTGGATTAGAATATGGACAGCAAGACTGATGAAAATGTAAAGTTTGCAGAAAAGAAAAAAAAAAACAAACAAAAAAGAAACGCGAACAAAGAAATTCTCTTAACGTAGAGAAAGATTGATGTAAAAACAAACAAAAAAAAAAAAAAAAAAAAAAAAACCAGGTGTTTAAAACAAGACTTCAATTTGAGCTAATCTGTTTGTATGAAATTGTGTTTACAGTTATAAATGTGTTTATCGGCGTTTTTTGTTTCAATCTAAATAATGTTGTTCCTATTCATCCGTTTGTATGTGTTGCTCTCAATGTCTACCATATTGGTACATCTTTCTCTCTCTCTCTCTCTCTCTCTCTCTCTCTCTTCCTCCCACAGTATTGGCTTTCTCTAATATCAACAGTTTTATCTGCATGTTTTTTTTAATCTAAATAAAACTGATGATACCTCTATGTACTTACGTAATTACATTCATCTGCCAATTCCATCGGTCCCTCATATTATCTCTTTCTCAGAAAGAAACACACACACACACACACACACACACACACACACACACACACACACACACACACACACACACACACACACACACACACACACACACACACAATGAATAAATGCCAAAAGTCTATATTCCAAATTTCATGATGTTGACCAGTTTAAGATGGTCAACATCATGAAATTTGGAATATAGACCTTTTGTCATTCATTCATTATATGCTATATATGTAATTACATTGATCTTAAATAAGGATTGGTATATATCTATAATACAAAGCCGACCGTCTATGTGTGTGTCACGAATAGGCTCCTATATGGTTGACTATTATAGAAAACTAATCACATATTATGATAGAAGATGTATCGAGACACAGAGATGGGTATGTTTCATCTGGCATAATGATGATTCATTAAAATTGTGTGGTCTGCGTACGCGCCTGGTCCACAAATTATGGAAATAAAAAACTGAAAAATTAAAAAAAAAAAAACGTTTACAAGTGTTTTTGATATAAATATACATAATACATTGATAAGTGTGTTTTAACTTCAATAGGGATGGTATAATAAAATAGTGGGGTCTGCGTTCGCGCCTGACCTCCATACAATGGAAATAGGCACAAACTTTAATAAAGATTTTTTATATCTATCTGCGTAAGTATACTTTGATAATTATGTTTCAGTTTGAAGAAATATGGTATAATAAAATTATGGGGTGTTCGTTCGCGCCTGATCTCCATAGAATGGAAATATGTCACAAAGTTTAATAAGGTTTTTTAATATAGATCCACAGAATATTGTGATAAGTGTTTCAGTGCGAACAGGTATGGTATAATAAATTATGAGGTTTACCTATTTTATTTTTATTTTCATCATATTTTACTTTGGTTTTGATACCCCCAAATTCGAAACTATCTCTTTACAACCCTTCCTTTTCATAACCTATCATACTTTCATAAATCAGAGTCCATTTTCTGTAGGCTGTTTTTGAACCCAGTCAACGATGGGTACTTTTGCTAGTATATATATATATATATATATATATATATATATATATATATATATAAGTGAATAAATAATATTTCCACGGAAATATATATATATATATATATATATATATATATATATATATACACTTCAGTCTCAAAAGACATCCTCAGGCGACAATAAATCTCTGGTTTTACTCGAAAGATCAGAGGTTTTATTGTCGCCTGACAATGCCTTTTAAGACTGAAACAGTAAATTTATTGTAGCGACTTATGGTAATTTTGTTTACCTAACTTGAATAAAATAATATGCTGCCCTTTTCATTGGACATTGTCAACAGCCGCATTGAAATTCAATGGCTTCTACTTTGGGATAATTTAAGAATTACATGATCTTTAATATGCCATAACCATGGTTTCAGCACTTTTTGGCATCGCCAAGTTTAGGATCAAATTCAAGTTTTGTTATGCTTTTAACTCCGAATTTATAAATTACACTCTAACGATTGCATTAAACTAACTCCATTCTCAAAGGATGAAGGCAAAGCCTCGGAGGGTGGCCAGCACAGAACTGCACAGGACCACAGCTATATCTCAGTTAACGGAACAAACCATCTCAATGATAGGCTATTATTATGAAAAATTATGAAAATCGATAAGGTAGAAAATTATTTATTGGATACAATCATCTTAAAAATATGAGGAATATTTAGATACCATTGTTTTTCATGTGAAATTTAGTTTTACGATTTCCGAAATTTCGTCCCAATAGTGTAGAAGCGCCGAATATTTTAATGGAAAGAGTAATCAAATATTTTCTGCAAAAACTGCCTTATTTTTTTTTCTTTTATAAATTTTAAACTCTTATTCATCCTAAATAATGCATATTGCCATTCAGTGTAAGGGATTATTATTTAGGGCCGTACCTACAAGGGCACCATGCAGAGAGTTGAGCAGGAAGATGTCTGTCTGCATTACATTCAAACTTCTGCATGCCAGTACAGTCAGAGAAACAAGAAACAGGGAGGGAATTCCAAAATATAGCAGATTGAGGGAAGAAACAATTAAGGTAGAATGCTTTCTGACATCTAAGGATTTCAACAGTAAAGGTGTGAGATTTTGCTGCTTGTCGGGTTAGTCGAGAGTGTGTACGTCGAGTGGTGACACACGTGCTATGAGTTTGTCAGAGCACATTCTATTATAGAAGTTGTACAACAGGCAAAAGGATTCAAGATTGTAGCGATGAGACAGAGGTTGGAACTTGGCCGACAGTGTGGGAACTATTAGATTGGAGACCTTTTTCGGACCTTGTCTAAGAGTAAGAAGCTATTAGAGTAGGAGGATTTCTGGTATCTAGGGATCTCAACAGTGAAAGGGTGAGATTTTGCTATCCATCTATCTATCTATCTATCTATCTCATTTATTTATCGATATCATTCTATTGATGCATACGGATCTCAAACAGTACGCTCACTTCTGACTGCTTTTAGTTTAGATAATCAATAATGAAGGAAATAACAAAATACAAATAGAAAAATCTCAAACAACAATAAAAACAAAACAAAACAAAAAAAGCAAAGAACAAAACCCAAAACATCAATAAAAAAAAAAAAAAATGCCACCATGTGTTGCCAAGTCAAAATGAGCGGACACTGCTGACTGGAAGCCAAACATTCTTGCATTTGTGTTATGGCGACAGTAAAAAACAAGAAACAGAACAATATTTACCAACCGAGGAAAAAGACGCATAACACAAGCTTCACAAAATAAAAGTGAGTGGTTGGAGGTCTAAACCTAATACAACCTTACAATATATTTATAAAATCAGTCTTTTACAGCTATGGATGACCAAAATGACCATAATTTCTTTCAAATCTGTCCTGAACACGATTCAAGTCTAATAAATGATCCTCATTAGCATCGATTATTATACAAAAGCTGAGCTAATAAACATTAAGAAAGCCAAGATTTCAAACTAACAAAATTGGCCGCAGATTTTAAAACACTGTCTGGTCTCAAGGAGTGATGACTTTACATTAAAATTATATGCAAAACTGATTTTTTGTTGCTTAATTTTATTTTTACCGCTTAGTCTTTTAGGTTGTTTACATACATTTACCTAAAAAAAAAAAAAAAAAAAGAAAAATGGAGAATCAGATTTTTCTTTTTTAGCAAATTAGCATGGATTGCAGAGCTTTAATTACGAGGGGCGTGCAATAAGTAATGCCCCTGACCCACTTCTAATTGTCTGATCTAGCTGAAACTTTGCATGTGCAATGATTTATATCTCTACGGGTTATGTGGCAAATTACAGCTCTGAACTAATTGTGGTTTCTATTTTACAGGTGTTTGAACTGAGTCAGGTGTGAAATGGAGCCTGTTGAATGTCGAGCAGTGATCCGGTTTTTGTATTTGAAAGGACGCACACCACAGGAGACTTTTGATGAAATGAAATAAACTTATGGTGATAATGCCCCCTCATATGACCTTGTAAAACGCTGGCATCGTGAATTCAAACATGGCCGGAAGTCTGTGGAAACAGCTCCCAGACCTGGTCGCCCCCCTTCTGCCATTGATGAGGCATCTGTCCGTCAAGTTGAGGCTGCTATTTTGGAAGATAGGTGCATTACTATTCGCCAAATAGCCCAAGATATCATGATTAGTACAGGGTCTGTGAAAACTATCATTCATGACCATTTGCATATGCATAAGGATTCCCAGGTTGCTCACACCATTCCAGAAGTGAGAACGCATCGAGTGCTTGAGGATGAATTTGGAGATGTGTCAAGAATATGAGTCAAAGATTTTCAAAAGATTGATTCCACAGGATTAAATCTGGGTCCATCACTATGATCCAGAGACCAAAGCCCAGTCAATGCAGTGGAAGCACTTGAACTCACCACCTCCAAAGAAGCCAAGGGTGCAGCCTTCCACTGGCAAGGTCATGCTCACAGTCTTCTGGGACCAGGACGGAGTAGTGATGACAGATTTCCTGGCGAAGGTTACCACAATTACAGGAGCCTATTATGCTTCACTTTTGAGGAAATTAAGGGAAGCTATCAAAATCAAGAGGCGGAGCAAGATCAGCAAAGGTATCTTCCTCCTGCAGGACAATGCTCCAGTCCACAACTCGCATGTTGCCAGATCAGAAGCATAAGCGCGTGGTTATGAAATCCTTCCCCATCCTCCCTACTCTCCTTACCTTGCACCCTCTGACTTTCACCTCTTTCCAGCCATGAAGTTGTTTTTGAAAGGAAATCGTTTCCCAGATGATGCAGCCTTGATTTCTGAAGTCACGTCGTGGTTGAAGGACCAACCTGGGGTGTTCTATAAAAACGGTCTCCAGAACTGCATCAAACGATGGGAGAAATGCATAACTCTGGGTTGTTCCTATGTAGAGAAAGACTAATGTGCCAAGTTTCGTTGCTCTACTGCTATAGGAAATGGGTCAGGGATATTACTTATTGCACGCCCCTCGTATACTATTTTCTTTCACACAAAAAAATGTTACAATTATGATTTGGCAAAAAAAAAAAAAAAAAAAACCCCAAAAAACAACAATTTCTGCAAGTATTTTACGTGTTCACTACCCCCCCCCCCAACGTAGAATCTTATTAGTGAGATTTAACTAAAAGCGTTAATCTACAAATTTTTCATCATCATCATCATCATCATCATCATCATTAGTAATAATAGTATTAATATCATTATTATTTGTTGTATCGTTGAAAGTAAAACTTCTTATTTATTTTTAAACTCAAAAAGTTAAAGAGCTCCAAAAACTGGAGTGGTACCATTAAAACGAGCTATCTTTTGTGCTTCTGAATTTTTCTACACAGTAACCACCATTCTCAATGCACTTTTGACAGGAATTCAATGACGCATCTCTGCTTCTAACACACATCCATGACAGGTGTTGCTTTCTTAGAGTCTCACACCGTCAATATCTGCAACAGAGAGATTAAACTTTCAGGTCATGAGTGCATAAACTTAGTCATGATAACGAGGACATTTGCAATCACCTCTGATCCATACAGGCGAAATAAAAAAAACGAGGACACATTACTTTTTAAATACCCTTCATAAAATATAGAATAGATTTATAGATGTATACTATGAGGTACAATAATAGAAGTGTGTGTCGGGTAGCAATAACTGATAAGTGAGTTTACAAGTAAACAACAAAGTATTTACATTCTAATTCGCAGCTTTGACGGATCCAAACCAGTTTTGTTCTCCTTAGATATACGTGAACTTTAGTCGCGTGTTTGCACTTCGACACAACAGTTTCCTTAAGGAATTTTGTCTATACACGCCAACTTTCCAAAAGTAATGCCTCCCATTTTTTCTTATTTCGCCCGAATGGATCAGAAGGGATTGAAAATTGCATTGCTATGATGACTGAACTTATGCATTCATGACCTGAAAGTTTCATCGCTCTGTTGCAGATAAAAGAATAAGAATATGCAGAACTGTATTACAACGAAATATCAAAATAGCAAATTGATGGAGACCACTAAACTCACGAATCAAACGAACTGGAACAAAGGAAGCAGGAAATAAATTAGATAATTCTGAAGCACACATGACATGATAGTTTTTATAGAAAAGACTGAAAACAGCAACATCACATCTGCAAGAGAGGGGTTGAAGAGAAGAAGGAAGAGTGGAGCTATCAAATTACAGATACGTTTCTGCACTTTATCAAGAACCCTTTAGTAGAACAGAGATTCACAAACGTTCAAATAGGACAGAAATTCACGGACTCAGATATGACAATGGTACTCCGTGCATGGTTCGATAGTAGATTTGTAGAGATAGAGAATAGCTTCGAGTGTGAAAAAGTGTTTAGAGCGATACAGAACCAATTTTATAAGAAGCAGAAAGAGCAATGGATCTAATCTGACTCGTACATAAATAAATAGATCTGGGATAGCGAGATAAGAAACTAACTTTTAGTTTTTATTCTTTTTAGAATATTTAAATAAGTTTACAAACTCACTTTTTACTGTTTCGGACGATTTAGCCTAAACTCAACTTATGTAAATCAGCTAAGTAGTTGATATTAGATTTACAGATGACAATGTTGTAGCCAGCAAGGAAACAATCCCGTAGTAACCTTCTCTGCTGATGGGAAGTACTGTATAAGACATTCTGTTCATGAAAATTGCGTTTGATGTTAGGCACATAGAAAAAGAAGGTTCTTTGCAGTTGTAATTGTAAAACGAGTTATGGCTGTAAATGTAATACGTAGAAGAAGCAGAAATTGAAGCTCAGTCGAGCATCTTCGAACGAAATAGCAGTAGAGTGAGAAATGAGTTATAGAAAAGTAATATCTCCCGTGAGAAAAAAAAAACTGTAGAAAAGCAACACATTTTCTGTAAGAGACAAGAACTGTAGAGAAGAAACGCATTTTCTGTGAGACAAGAACTGTAGAGAAGAAACGCATTTTCTGTGAGACAAGAACTGTGGAGAAGAAAAGCATTTTCTGTGAGACAAAAACTGTAGAGAAGAAACGCATTTTTTTGCGAGACAAGAACTGTAGAGAAGAAAGAGCTCTTGGAGTGGTACCTCCCCAGATACGACAGCATCATTGAGGACGTATCTGGCTGTTATATAGATATATTCGTCAATGTCAGTCAGTGCGACTCTTTAAATTTGAAATAAATTCTAAGCGTAGATTAGGACTACGACAAAATAAGGTAAAAATAAGGTAAATTTAGTTCTTCAATTTATAAAAGGGAAAAGGGTAGGAGGGGTCATACAGTGTCGAGAACACAAAATGATCACAGAGAAATGAAAAGAAGGACAGAAAATTAAGAATGTCTGGAAATTTTGGTTTACGGAAACTTCCTTTGAAGAACTCTTTCCAAAAATGGCTTCAAAGTGAACAAAATGTTTGAGTATCATTTGTGGCACAAATATGAGTGTCCGATATTAGTTGGACGTGAGTATTAATGGAGTTGCGAGTGTAAATTGGTTGCGTTTTTTTTGGAAAAGTCACAAGATTTTGTTGTGCTTTTTTTTTTTATCTAAAAAAAGAATTTCTGTAATTAATGTTTTTTTTTATGTATTGATTTTTAACAGATTTTTGAAAACCTTGTACAGAAATATCTTTTCATTTACCTCTAAGATAAAACTTCCTTTTTTTTTAAATTATCTATCTACCCCCCAAGCAAGTATGTTTGTCTGTCTTTCTGTCTATCTGTATGTATGTCTGTCTCTGATAATTTAAATGTTTTATTCGCCATCAGTTAATTTTCTTAGTTTATATATATATATATATATATATATATATATATATATATAAACACACACATATACGTATACACACATATGCACAGATATATTTCAATTTATACTCTACGTAGCTCCCTTGCCCATTTATCTAAAGAAGTTGATTTCTTATACGATTCTTCTTTAGCTATTCTATATGATATGTGGTTAGGGAATCTATGAATATTCGAGGTCCATTATTTTCAATAACTTTGCATTGCATTATTGACATAATAATGATGATTGTTTCTGCATGACGAAACGGATCTGTAAAATGTATGAAATTTTGATATGTTGAAAAAAAAATGGAGAGTGAGATTAATAAAACCTGTAAGGCTGCCTGCGTGTAGAAATTTGTGGCAAGAGTTGCGCAATATCCAGCTACACCTTTCCTGAGTCAGTGTTGTTAAATATCAGTAGCAAATGGAGGTTCAGAACGACTGGAAACAATACTGAGATAAACGGACAGAATATACAGCACCTAGAATTCCCAAATGTTCACCCATGTAGTACTAACCAGACTTAATATTGCTTAACTTCGGTGATCTGGCCAGAACTGGTGTGTCAACGTGATTTTACTGTATATATACATATTCATAGACATACATATATACATGCACACATACACATATATAATACACACATGCACACATACACATATATACTACACACATTTACAAACATGCATATATACATATGCATACATACGTATATACATATACACACATACGTATATACATATACACATATATACATACACACATATGCACACATACACACACATGCACATTATATATATAAATATATATATATATATATTTATATTTTGTATTTTGTGTACAGAAAGTTGTTAGATGCTCATCAATAGATGAGTATTGGTCGAAGAGAGCTTGATATGGATATCTTAAACGGTCCTAATTATCGGGCTTGAAACCGACGGTACCAATGACTTGTCTCATCTAACAACTTTCAGTACACAAAATACAAAATATAAATACGCTCTTATTTTCGGATTTCCCTTTTAATTGAGCACCCTGCTGGATTTCTTTTTCCAAAAAAAAACAAAACAAAACAAAACAACTAATCATTATATATATATATATATATATATATATATATATATATATATATATATATATATATATATATATACACACTTTTTTGAAATTATGGTACATACACACTCAGTCATGATATATCTCTTAATTCTTTTGGCAGAGGCTTCAATTGGAACACACTCTTTTGTGAATTCCTACGATTCCTCTATTGGCAAGACTAACCGATTATTTCACACACAATGACTCATTTTGCTCTTGTTTGAATCGTTTTTCTATTTTGAAAGGAAAACAAAGTCGACCATGAATTTCATCGAACCAAGAAAACCTTGGACTAAATTTTTTTTTTCATTCCTTTTTAAAAATCTTGCCTGTTATTATTCCATTGTTTATAACAGTAATCGACCTTTTTTTTATTAATGAGTCAGCACTCACCCAGGCCAAAAAGCCACTGGAGGATAACGGTTAATGAGATAGTTGTGTGACAACAAAATATAAAAGCACCTACCATCACGAGGAAGAACTGCAAGTGAATTCGTATCATTTGGATTATTCAAACTAATGTTCTCATTTTCAATATTATTCTCACAAGGTTTCGGCTGATATAACTTCCGACCTTCCTCGGGTGTATCATGTTGAACTCGGAAATTGCTCTGTCAAATTCAGGAATCTGGATAGAATTGCAAACAGAATCCTTTAATTAATCCATGTGGATAGCATGCTCTCGTTCCATCTTCTTTTTCTTCTTATTATTATTACTGTTGTTGTTATTGTTATTATCTATTATATAAATCTGTGTGTGTATGTATGTCTGCCTAAAAATTTCGACAGAGGTGACATATTTTTATGAGAACGTTATCGTCTTGAAGCGCGACCCTTCGGACGACAACTATCGAAAAATTGGCCAAAAACATTAATTCTTTCACCCTCAACTAGGCACTTTTCTACAAGGAGGGGTCACTCTTTTTTGCGCCGATATTCTCAAAAATCATCCCCTCTTTTTCATTGTCTAGCCTTAATTTAAACTTATATCACTTCCGGTTTGGCGATGGGCGCAACAGCTAATGCGTCACGTTTTTTTTTCACTTTTATTTTCCTTCTTCGCGGTACGGGTTCGACCCTGCCTACCTACTACCATTTTTTTTTATGCTCGCAATTTTCCTTTTTTTGTTTTTGCTACACAAGTATGCTTATGAACACCTCCACTTTCTTTTCCGCCTTTGCGTCACGAGTTCGAGCCTGCCTGCCTGCCTACTACAACTTTTTTTTTTTTTTTTGTCAACACACACCTACAAACACTCGGACAACGCCAGGCTATTTATTTATATAGTATTCTACCTGTTCCTTCCTTAGTCTGTATGTTATGCTTTGAAAAAGGCCAAACTGCTTCAAAAAAAGGCTAAGTTCGCGAAATTTGACTTTAAAAAGGCCACTTTTGAAACCCTAGACAAGAAAATGAAAGTGACCTCCCTTTGATGTAGCCTCGTTTTTGAATATCATTATAATACTACGTATATAATCATTGTAATGGCATGAGAAAAGAACTTGTACTAAGTTTGACCTGCAGCAGTTCTTTACCGAAGAAAGAAGTCAACGAAAAGTTACATAAAAAAGGGAACATTCAAAAGGAAAAAAAAAGAACATTGTTTGCCATTGTGTTGGAGTGGAGGTATAAATTAAAAATTGTCTCTTACAATGTGATTTTATATGCATTGAACTATGTAACACAATATTACTCTTTGAGTAATTATTAGTACTTATTAATTTATCTCATTTGGGTTAGTTCTATATTTTAAAATACAATGGACAGTATTTTCACAGATATGTTCATATACTTATATTTGCTGTAAGTTTTTCTGTCCAAAAAACTTATATTTTGTTCTACACCCCCACCCCACCCCACCCCCAATATTTGTGGATAAATATATTTCTTATTCCATGGAATTTTCACAATTATTTTCTAGTTATTATTATTATTGTTATTATTATGATTGTTATTGTTGTTGTTATTGTTGTTGTTATTATTGTTATTGTTGTTATTGTTACTGTTGTTGTTATTATTGTTGTTATTATTGTTATTGTTGTTATTGTTGTTATTTTTATTATTTTTATTATTATTATTGTTGTTATTATTATTGTTGTTATTGTTGTTATTGTTATTATTGTTGTTATTATTATTATTGTTGTTATTGTTGTTATTTTTATTATTATTATTGTTGTTGTTATTATTATTGTTATTATTGTTGTTATTGTTATTATTGTTGTTGTTATTATTACTGTTATTATTGTTGTTATTGTTATTATTGTTGTTATTGTTGTTATTGTTATTATTATTATTGTTGTTGTTATTATTATTGTTATTATTGTTGTTATTATTATTATTGTTGTTATTGTTGTTATTTTTATTATTATTATTGTTGTTGTTATTATTATTGTTATTATTGTTGTTATTATTATTATTGTTGTTGTTATTATTATTGTTATTATTGTTGTTATTGTTATTATTGTTGTTATTGTTGTTATTGTTACCATTATTCTTACTCAATTGTAGACAGGCTTTCATGGTTTGCACGGATCTGTCTTTTGGCAGCTGCTCAGACACCTGTTTACCTCGCAAACTTATCCAGAACAGCCATAACTTGTTTGAAGCAAAAATTTTACGGCTGGATGTCTTTACTAACTTACGTTCTGCACACATCTTCCTCTACTGTCCAGATTTCATTTTCCTCTAAGGTCATCAGACCTGAGCCTGTCATCAAGATTAATATTACACATCCATCATATCATTAGCATATCATTTCTCTCCATGCAACGCACACCCTCAACTCTCACTGGTTTCACTGCCATACAATTTTGAAGCTTATAGTTAAAAGTGCTCACCCAGTGTTTATAGGTGCTTTTATGGGTTTGCTCCACTTATCCTTGATCTTCATCTTATAATATTGAATGTTTAGCAAGGAAGCATAAAGTACCAGTTTTGGGTATGAATTGATTGAGGATCGAACCCTGATCTTCTAGCCCATAAACAAAAACTTTAACTATTCTTATTATTTTGTTGTAGCTGAAGATGAGGCGTCTTACTGCATGCAAAACATTCACCTGTAGCATAGTGTATGTGAGTGCGTGGGATGTATCAGCAGCGTCGAAGGATGGCTAGCGTGTGAAGAGATTAGCCGCAGCAGCAGAAAAACGTGCAAAATTAGGAAGTGTGCTCGAGAAAAGGGAGGAAAGAAAAACGAGAGAAAAAAATGCAACATGTGCTCGCCAGAGAAAGAAGAAATGGACATGTGAAGTCGCAGGCGAGAAATGGCTGACTAATGCCAGTGTGAGGCCAGGGAGAGAAAGAAAGTCAGTGTCAGGAAGAATGGACGTGTAAAGTGAAGGCGAGAAATGGCTGGCTGCGGCCGGCGTGCGGTGGGAAGAAGGAGAAACGCACCAAGCTAAAAGTGACGTGTGGTAAAGAGAGATTTTTTTTTTTTTTAAGTGGTGCAGAAAATAACGGTAGTAAAAAACTTCTGTCGAAAAAAGAAAAAAAAAATGCCGGCTCGGAGATTTTATTTGTTTTATTTGTTTGTCCATTTGTGACAATATGGCATGATCACGTTGACATACCGGTTCCCGCTGGATCACCGAAGTTAAGCAACGTTGAACCTGGCCAGTACTAAATGGATGACCATTTGGGACTTCCAGGTGCTGTATGTGCTCTCTGTTTATCTCGACATTGTTTTCAGTCGTTCTAGTCTTCTCCTTGCCACTGGACTCAAACAGTGCTGATTCAGGTGAGGTGCGGTCGGAATTGCGTAACTCTTGCCTCACAATTACATGCACTACTAACACTAAGAGGTATCCTTTGTCTTTCAAGACTGACCAGGAGCATGGATGGATTTGTGACAAAATGGCCACATTACGTACCTGCAATCTCACACATTCCAACCGAGATCTGCACACAAGAAGTTTTGCAATGAGAACGAGTATACTTGAACTAGTGAAGAAGTGTGGCTAGAAATTTGTCAACCCTTGTTTCACTAATATGGTCCCCTTGGAAGTGAGTGTATCCCTTATCTCTTTGTATATAAGGATTCATTCGCATTTTGCATTTCTAATACATGCGGAAGTGAAGTTAAACAACATGAACTAGAGCAAATACAAATAAGGCTGCTACAAGGAAAGTGGGCTCTCTCTACCATGCTAGAAGATTACTCACACCTGAGAGTATCCTATATCTCTACAAAACCGCCCATGCATGAAATACTGTTGTCATATCTGAGTTGGTGCATCTGCCATTAGTCTCACTTCTAGATAGGTGTTATATATGGCACCAAAAAGGGGCCTGTTGCGTTGTGTGTATATATGAATAAATTCCAAAATGACATACATGTTAAATAGTTGGGTTTATATTTTATCTGTATATTCATGTACGTGTAAATGCGTGTGTATATACGTTGTATCATTTAGTTGATCGTCTAGTGTGTATATTTTAACATTTATGCAACAGTTCTAACAGGAAACGATTGACGTCGACATATTGAAACAGTTGTAGACAAACAATTCTTTTTAACAAATGTAAATAACACAACACGTACCTGAATTATTTACGAACATTTATTTTCATGATTTCAGCTGACATCTTCAAAGATTACAACATTTTAACATCTTGGCTGCCTGAGGAAACGCCGCTCCCCACGTCATGGAGAGACCAACTTCCCCTTTTGAGTTGTCCGTTCTCTCTGATGTCCAGCTAATGACTGACTAGAATCTCCCCAAATCTACATCTCATTACGTGTCTCAGACTAACAGCTAATATAACCTCAATCTAGTTATTTGTTTATGCAAACCAAAAATCATATTTATATCTATTTCTATTTTCAAATTCCTTTGTAGCGATATTATTATTTGCTGTCAATCACTTTTTCCTATTCTAATTGTTTATTTTTCTAATCATAATCATTGATCTAGTGACCCGCTGTCGCTCAAATTAATTAATTAATTAATTAATTAATAATAATAATAATAATAATAATAATGTTTTGACCCTTGGCTCTGCTTGCCACAGTTAACACAGATACTATGCTATGATCACAGCCAAAGGGTCACAACATTACATAGGGTTATAAAAAGAGTCGCCAACCTAATAGGTCCTGCACTGTTGGCCAAACTTCAAGCTCTGTCCCATCGCCGAGATGTGACATCCCTGTGCCTATTTTACAAGTACTTTAATGGTAAGTGCTCAGACGAACTCAAAGCACTAGTACCCTTTCGATGTAAATACCCCCGACAAACCAAACAAGCAATAAAATCCCACCCCTACACTGTAGAGATTCCTAGATGCCGTAAAGCCTTCTACTCAAATAGCTTCTTCCCTTGAACTGCTGGATTTTAGAATTCTCGCCAAAGCCTCTGCTTCCCTGACTGTACTGATATGCACACGTTCAAGTGTAATGTGAACAGACATCTTGTTGTCCAACTCTCTACATCTGGTCTCAAATAGTAGCCCCTTACGACTTAGTGGCACTGTGCCTTGTTTGGGGTGAAATAGCAGTAAAAATAAATTAATAAATATGCTGTTGTTGGTGGTGGTGGTGGTGATGATGATGATGATGATGATGACAGTTCTTGAAAAACATTTAAATAAAATAATATCTATGTTTGGTGATGTTTCTTCTTCACAATTGTCTGTTTCCAGTTTGTTCAAACAGCAACAGAAACGTTAGATGATTTTAAGGATTTGATATTTCCTATTTGAATCTTTCGTTTATATCCAGGTCTCCTACCATTTGCACCAAGAGCATGCATTTAATCTGCCTTTTCTTTTTTTTTTTAAATCAATTTTCTCATCATTTTGTCCAAACTGGAAATGGCGCTATTCACCTGCTATCTCATACATTCCAACCGAGAGCTCTTTTTAAGATTCTAACTATCCCTTTAAGAGCAATTATTTGTATCTCTCTTACACTTGGTTCACCGGATATATTTGCCTGATAATTTTTGAAATTCTTTTTCATGAGTCTAGTTGCTCATATAATTGTTGAAATGATGGAGATCTTCCTAAGATTCCAGTTTCTTTTCATATCGTACATAAGGCCTTAGCATTGCGTTATCTTTTTCCTCTTAGCTCTGTTTGACTCAGCATTATTAAAGAACATTAACCTTTTACTAAGGTTGCTTCTTTCTCCTTGTTGTTCCATATCATTGCTATATGTCAGATCATATGTAGAAACAATCATAACCCCACCGCAAACAATGCAAATCAATAATCGTTTTTATACATTGAAAAATCAATCAATGTCAGTTTAAATGAACTCAAAATCAATCAATGTCATTTACCGATCTATCTCGATAAGATTTTAGATATCTGAATCTTTATGCAACCAAGATATTTGGACATTTTAGCGGAGACATTAATTCTGATAAAATCCTGTTTGAGTTACTATGCGCCAGGCTAGAATATGGTTTGGTGCAGTTCCAGGCTTTACTTTCTCCCTTTTATAAAGAGCTAGTCTATTGGTAATCACCTGAGGCATCTTTTTCTACTGCCATCATCATCATCATGTTTAATATCCACTTTGTTTATTGGCATGTGTTGGATGGTTTGTAGAAATTGACTTCCAAACGCTCCTATCTCAGGTCAGGTCTTCTTTTATCCCTCTTTCTCTCTAGTTTATTCTTATCACCCTCTCCCATCTTTTCCTTGGCCTTCTCCCTGTGAACTGAACCTGCTACCTCAGCTGTTCTACATTTACTAACCCAAGAACTCTCATCCATTTGTTCAGCCTGACCAAACCAACGAAGTCTACTTTTCTGCATACATCTTATACTCTTCAGATTTAATCTTCCTCTGAAGTCATCAGATCTAGGCCAGTTGGGTTAGGACACACATTACACATCCATTGTGTCATTCTCATATTATTTTTCCCCATGCATCGCACAATCGAGTATATACAGCATAATCATATTGACACAGGTTCTCATTAAATCACCAAAGTTAAGCCATGTTGAGCCTAGTCAGTGCCAGACGGGCAACCATTCAGGAATATCAGGCGCCATATGCAAAAAGACATCAACACCTCCCTGCAAGAGCTACAAAAATTTAACATCGTCATCTCCCCTAACGAGGATATACATGTGACTGGGGAGTGCTTGTGAGTTTCATACTCCCATGAAACTTCCTTCTTCAAGGGAAGCTGATTCAACCCGCCTAGTGGGAGTACTACTTTGGTACAGTACATGCAACACATGTCCTCAACACTTATTAGGCAAGTTTTCACTTCCATAAAACATGTACACTTTATACTAATACCCGATAGACTTTTTACTTGGTAGACAATGGTAACTCTTTGCTGGTTAGTAATGACAAAACTTCTCTGAACTGATTGCATCTACTCTTAATTCTTGTAATCACACTAGCGTTTGTTTCTCCTTGTATTTTGATGGTATCACTCAGGTAACAAAACTTCTAAATAACCTCAATAGCTTCGCTTTCCAAATCCATATTTCCAATTTCATTGCGATATATTGTCTAGAATACCATTAATCGTTCTTCTTTCATTATAAAACAAATATATCACTAGGTGGTGCACGGTGGTGTTCAGAGTACTGTGATGCCTTGGTGATGCCCTGAGACTAACCTATTTCTTGTATGCTCTAAAACAAAAGTCTCCAAAGTTTTTGAATGAGGTGAGTGGAGGTGGGGAATATTACTGACATTTAGAGCTACATGGGCCAAAATAAAATTAAAAAAAAAAAATGGCTTGGATGTGTTTTATATTGTTTTGCGTATTAGCTTTGCTTTTTAGTAAAACTGGTTCTCCTAAACCTCATTCTTTTAATAATTTTCTGGAGAAAAAGAAAAACCATTATTTTTACGTTTTCCATAACAGTGTTTGTGGGCCGGATTAAAGACTATGACAAGCTAAATCTGGCCCACGAGCTGTAATTTGGAAACCCTTGCTCTAAAAACTCAACTACTTTTACATACAAGGTGTCTTCAATAAGTTTCTAGACTTTTTTCGTATGAGTACACACATGAAACTCTAGTTCCTTTTTTTTTTTTTTACACGGTGGTCACCACTTATCCTTTCGAAGTAATCTCCTCCAACTGATAGCACTTGTTGTACTGTTCCAACAATTTCTGGAAAGCCCATAGAACTCATCTTGTGTGAGCATGACAATGACCCTTATCACAACCTCTTTCATCTCCTCAGTTGTCTCATAGCGACAGCCTCTAAGGTTTCCTTTGAGCTTAGGAAATAATCAAAAGTCACAAGTAGCAATATTATCCCATTGACTACTGTACACTCTATAACCCTTATCCTCGAGTGGCCTCCGGGTCTTCATAAGTGGTGACTCCCATGTAAAAAAAAAGAGATAATTTGAAGATGAGTGGATGCCCCCCTTCCTCCATTTGGATGCCCGAGATCACCGTCCCATGACCTCCCCCTCGTCTCTTCAAGCCATTGGTTATGTAGGATCATTAAAGCACTTTAAAAACAATGGCTCTAGACGATGCAAAGAAAATTAGTTGACCAAGTCAGGCCTCCTTTCCAGTACTCCCTCTCCCCCACCCCACGTTATGACTATTTTGTAAAATCAATACTCTTTGTAATTTTACAATGTACTATCGATAAACTATTAAGACAAAGAAAAGAAATTATTGAATAGAATTTTTGTTGCTTCTATAATATACACAGATGCAGCTTGTGTTGTTAATATAGAAAACCAGTTTCTTTTTTTCCTTGCCAGAATATTACGATCAATGCTATGCTACACAAGCTTCTATTCACCGAGAATATTTGAGTTAATAAATTTATATTTTACAGCCAATCAAATTTCTTCTTTCAAATGTCCAAAAAATATTTTAATGGATTCACTTATATTTTACAGCCAATCACATTTCTAGAAACCCTATAATTACTTTAACATTAGTCTTTGCACCAGAACCCGAGTATATATATATATATATATATATATATATATATAGGAGGAGCTATGCTATAAAATGCTGTTTTGTTTTTAAATCTCTGAAATCTTCTAAATTCATATAAATTATTTGATGATCCCCAAAATAATAAAAGGACTAGTGTGAATTTTTAGAAGCAGACTCGACTACCCGTGACCCGTTGGGTCAGTATGTTATATTAGCTATGGAATTCATGTATGAGCATGACACTTGTGACGTAAAGAAAATAGGTTTTTTTTTTACGTAACAGAAACATTTCTATGAAAGTATATTAAAATGAAAAATCACGGACGGATCACTCAAACATGAAAAAAAAAAATCCTCCCTATTCGTGTAAAGTTACCTATTTTTCTGAATAATCGCTCAAAAATCAAAAATTAAACATGATCTTCCTACGAATCGAACGCCGATGAAAGTCATTTAGCAGCAAAAACGCGCATGAACCTACCAATGAGAAATATAAGAATGAAAAACCCATATTGGAATCCTTCAACCAAGTTATAGAAACTTAAAATCTAAAAAAAAAAAAATTAATAAAACCTGAAGCAAAAAAATCAACCTAAATAAATAAAATAAAATAAAACTAATATTGAAACAGATTAGTAAATGTGTCAATAAATTCACCGTTCTCACACAACTATTTTGTATCTAGAAATGTAAACAAAAAATAAAAAAGAAAGAAGGAAGGAAAAGGGACGGATAGAAAGTAGTAGTAGTAGTAGTAGTAATAGTAGTCTTGGCTTTACTACAATTGTTATGTTTGTCAACGGGTTAAAGTTGTTTAGTTGTAAGAAAATAGCGACAGTATAGTTGTAATAAAGAATATTTGAAAACACCCCCACTCTTTCCCTGTTAAATAATAATTTCGAAATAATAACGTTAATATTTCAGTGGGCAGGTCAAAATCTGCAAAAAAAGCGATTTGTGTTTATTTGTTTACGTTATTATGGGTTAATGTTCATGCGCGCATGCGCAACCGGATGTCGTAAACCGGAAAGTGGGTTACATCACTCATTACAAGGTCATTTGAGGTTTATAATTATATAGATTTATGCAATGAGTTTGAGAGATTAATTCACTTACAAGCAAACGAGTTTTTCAACAATTTTCCCCCAAAATTATTTTTCAATATAGTTTCAAAAAATATTTTTTTAAATACAGTGAAAAAACTTTTTTTTTGAAACATAGTGAAAAGATGTTTCTTTTAAATATAGTTAAAAGTTTTTAAATATAGTTTTAAATTAAAAAAGTATATAGTTATAAATCTCTTTTTAAATATAGTTAAAATATTTTTAACCATATTTAAAAAAATATAATTTTAAAATATAGTTAAAAGAATGTTTAAATATAGTTAAAAAATCTTTTTTTTTTAAATATAGTGTAAATATTTTTTATAAGTATAATTTAAATTTTTTTGCATCAACAATTATATAAATTCAACTGTGTGTGTGTGTGTGTGTGTGTGTGAGAGAGAGAGAGAGAGAGAGAGAGAGAGAGAGAGAGAGAGAGAGAGAGTTCCTTATAGATTCCGAAACGGCTGAACAGATTTTCTTTAAAATTTACAGAACATGTTGAGTGTATAAGTCTGGATATATATATATATATATATATATATATATATATATATATATATATATATATATATGTGTGTGTGTGTGTGTGTGTGTGTGTGAGGTGCCTTCAATAAGTTTCGAGACTTCTTTGTACAGACATTTAAAATTGTCATAGGCTCTTGAAAATTCATTATGTTATTAAGTTTTGTCTCAGAATACCCCCGATAATTACCAATAATCCAAACTGTTATTTTAATTCATGTATCGTCGGTAAAACCATCTCTTCCATGTTGTCACTTAGCAACTCTGATAGAACAATGGGCCGTGAAAATTCTACTGTGAGTAAGTTAATGGTTTGTGTGTGTGTGTGTGTGTGTTTTTTTTATTTTGCTTGACGTGGTCTGTAGGTTCAAACCTCACACGTAAATTTCTTAATGTCTTTTTTCGTTAACCGGAAAGAAGTTTATATAAAATAATTTTATGAAAGAAACAGTAGGTTCTCTAGAGTGCAGTGTAGAATAACATATATTTTGGACTAAGTTACTGCATGGACGCATGTGAAGCTCCCTCCAGGGCGATTTCACGGATTTCGATGACTATGAAAATATAGAAGTGTGAAAGATTCTTTGACTATCATTCAATCCAGGGCGACGTCGGCTCACCTGCTAGTATAGTTATAAAAAGACAAATTTAAACCATGAATGAATATTCGAATTATTAAAACCTTGAAACATAATTAGATTTTAAATCAAATAACTCCGATATAAAAGGGTTATATACTGCAAAACAAACCAAACCAAATTACCTACTTTCGACTTTTTGAGATGAGGATTGATAATAAGTATTATGTGTATCATTCGGACTAGTGTTTTCATCGTTGAGGTGATTTTCCCAACGTTTTGGCTGCTGTAATCTCCGACATTATTGCATCTTATTAAACTCACAAGGACCCATGGCACAACGGATAAAAGTGCTAAATATAATCAGTTCTAAATGACAAACATCTAGAGGTTGAAGGTTCAATCCTTTGTATGCACAAAACAGCTGTTCTTCCCTCTTTGTCATAAACATCGCTGATGGAATGTGAGGACTAAAAAACAAAATAAGAGAAACGAGAATTACTGGAGAGCGAAGTTAACAGTATTCCAATTTGTTATTGTGACCAACATATTTCGTTCGATCAGTACTTTTTGAGGAAATCAAAATGCGTCCAACATAGAAACCGACCTGTACATAATATCATTACAACAATCAAAGATTCACACCAGAGCATACAAAACGGGGGTTTGATTTCTTCGTTCCTGAGTGGTCGGGGTGTTGAGCTAAGAGAAATAGATTTATCACCAAATAATCAAAATAAATGTAATTTCTTTACATCTGGAATTTCCAAACAAAACAAGAATAAAAATCAATCTATCAGCCTCATAAAAACATTTTTTTTATTTCCTTTGTGTCCCAGAAATAATCTCGTTAGTAACACATTATCGCCTTATTAAATTGCAATAGTTTCAGACAAGATATCGACAAACGGCTTTTTATGGTTTCCTTTGCTGAAGAGTTCAAGGGTTATCGGAAAATGAACATTTTCTTTTTGTATTATTATATAACGAAGTCAAAGGTCAGATTAAAATTGAATTAGAATTTGCATTGAAATTATATTTATGAATTTCAAAGAATTTCTTTTTAGATCCGTCCAGGAATTTCTGTAAAAGACTGTTCAGAGGCGGGCGGGCGGGTGGGTGGATTGGTCTGTCACACATACGTTTAAAGTAGGCGAGGATATTTTCGGTGCTTATTCAGATTGGCACTTATGGTGATAAACAAAAATGCTGAAAAACTGGTGCTTCTACACTATTGGGACGAGATTTTGTAGTCAATAAATGTTTAGATAAAAAAAAAAAAACAATGGTTTCAACTGATTTTTTTTGTCAATTCTAATAAGTTACAATGGTAGCTTCCAAATTCTGCAGGCGAAACTACTTGAATATTAACTGAATTATTAAACAATCAAACAAACTTTAATCGTGTTAGTAAGTGAAAAATTGCCGCCATTTTTGTTTAATTCGAACGGAAAATTATCTCCTTATTGAAATTTGTTTTACGATCGTTTTCATCAAATTCTATTTTTTAATTTTCTTTAATAAAAAATTTCTACCTTATCAATTTTCATAATTTTTTGATATAATCATCTTAAAAATATGAGGAATACGTACATACCATTGTTTTCATGTGAAATTCAGTTTTACGATTTCCGAAAATCTCGTCCCAATTCTGTGGGAGCACCGAAAAACTTTTATCGTGTACCTACTTGTCATGGAATTAAGATTGCATATTCTAAAAATCACAAAAAAAAAAAAATGATCAAGTATTTTTTTTTATTTTTATTGTGGGGATAGTGACGACTGGAGATAAAACAAAACAAAACAAAAAAAAACAAAAACAACTGTGTATGTATCAGCTTTTAAGGTTGAAAATCCAAATTTTGAATGTGTTTAATTTTTCATTTTTTGTGTTTTGAGGTGTGAAATTCGTTGAATATGTTAATAATAATAATTAGCTTTCAGATTAGCAAAAAAATAAAAAAAAAATAAATAAATATATATATATATATATATATATATATATATATATATATATATATATATATATATTAATTATTTTTACAGAAAACACTACCTTTAAAACATTGGAAAATAAATTTTAGTGATCCCAATGTTGCTAATATACTATTAAATAGGAAATGCTTTGAAGAATCGATACCAAAAAAGAAAAAAATCGATAAGTAACTGTGCATTTTGCTAAAACTACGATAATTTGTTGCGGCAATTTGTTGTTACGTGATATTTCCTCACCTATGGAAGACCATCAGGCCAACAAACAGTTGTTATCTCCCCTTTCCTTTTTGCTATAACTTGCGTTTGACTTAGTTTAAAGTGTTAGGGACTTGCATCGACTACACTCTCTCGTCCAGAAACACTTGATCCTGATGGCAAGACAGGGTCAAGACGACCAAGCGTGATACTAGATGCAGGAGTTGTCTCCAACACATACGGAACCTAGCATTCCCAAAATAGTCACCCATTTGGTACTGGCCAACCTCATCGTTGCTTAACGTCAGGGATTATGTAGGCAACAAATATATATATATATATATATATATATATATATATATATATATTCAGCCACTCTGATGAGTCATAGACGATGAAATACGTGTCAGTGGATAATTATATTTAAAAAAAAATAATATATATGCCGCTTCCCATGTGGGGGTACCAAATTGGTTAAAGGGAAAATTATTCCCAACTCGCATTTAGGTAAAAATGCACTTTCGTAAATAATTGAATTCATTCAAAACGTATCGCAAAAACAAAAACAAACAAACATCTCTCTCTCTCTCTCTCTCTCTCTCTCTGTATATATATATATATATATATATATATATATATATATATATATATATATATATATATATAAACAAAGGGCAAATAACTCCTTTCTTATAATATAAACGTTCAGGGAGCGAAGTAATAAATAAAAATTCAACAATCTTACATTTATAAGCGATAAAAATCGTGCATAAAATTGGCAAAGACCCGGTGGTCCCGTGGTAAAACACCAGACTGCTTATCTAGCCGTTTTAGGATCGATCCTTGTCAATAAAAGTCTAGCTATACTGATGAAGAGTAAGCTCTGAAACATGCATGTATATAGAGGACTTACTTCTATGCACATAGTAATTAATAATTAATATTTAAATATATACATATATATATATATCTCGCATATGATGGAAATTTACAGGACTAAATGAACTTATTTTGTCTTCTAAAGATTAGCATAGTTTCTCCCACAGATTAGCAGAAGGAAGGAGAGGCCTTACTTTTCCTTTGACAGTGGTGCTGCCCGACTACCCTGTGAAATAATAAAAACACTATAAAGTAAGATTTCATTTCTTTTCCTGTATCCCTTTAGCAATGGATAACAAAAATAAAAAAGAAAAAGGAAAAGAAATATGATAAAATGACATTAACAAATCCCGGGCAACGCTAGTGTCAAGTAAATTAAACATTCTTCAAGAATTTAAAATGAAGAAGAAAAATTATATATATATATATATATAAAGGATTGGCATTACAATAGTAGCATCCATTGGTAAAGGAGAGTTGCATGAAGAGAAATTAAACATTCTTTAAGAATTTCAACTGAATAAAATAAAAAAAAAATAGACATTAAAATAGTAGTATCTGCTGGTCAAGGAGGGTTGAAGACAGATGTTGCATGAAAAGAAACGGTATGAAAATGATACGATGGATGTGGGCCTTAGAGATAGACTTAGATCTATTGATCTCAGTGGGGGATTAAATCTGAACATTAAAGAGAGATGTATGCAGAACAGGAAACTCCGTTGGTATGGTCACGTTGAAAGAATGGATGAGAGTTTTTGGGTTAGTAGATATTAAACAGCTGAGGTGGCAGGATCATTATTTATTTTTTTATTAAAAACATTTGGCGCAAGGTCAAAAAAGGAGGGAGCCACTGTGACAAACTAATGCTAACCTAGATAGTTCCTACCTTCATTCTTACCTAACCAAGACACCATGAACATAGCAGGTGTCAGTTCTCAAAGGAAGGCAAAGGAAAACATGGGAAGAAGTGATAAGAATGGACTTCAGAGAAAGAGGGATAAATAAAGACCTGGGCTGAGATAAGTTAGTTTGGAAGTCAATTTCTAAAAGCCGTTCAACATCACCAACCATCATGTAAAACGGATGTTAAGATGATGATGATGATGATGATGATGATGATGATAATAATGACGATGATAAAAAGAAGAAGAGGAAGAAAAAGAAAAAAACAAAAAGAAAAAAAAGCAATATTAAACTGAAGATTAATAGAAGAGTATGAGGTGCCTTAAATAAGTTTGCAGACGTTTTTTTTTTGTACAGGCATTTTAAATTGTCGAAGACTCTTGAGAATTCATTATGATATTGTTATACATCTTATGAGATGACTGACCAACTTTTATGATTCCATGTTTAAAATGGACAGCTACAGCAGAAATTGGAATGCGCCCTACTAAAGTCTGATTGTCACAGCTGGTGAATTTCAAAAATGTAATCTGGATGCGAGGACACTTTAGAAGAACGATATGCAATAGACCCCCGTTTTAAACTTGGGGGGGAAAAACGCCACAGAAACGTATGGAATGCTTTAGACTGCTTTTGAACCATCTTGCATGAATCGAACATGAGTTTTTGATTTGCATAAGAGATTCAAGGAAGGCAGGGAGTCTGTGACGGATGATGAGAGGTGTGGTAGGAGTAAGAAAGTCAGAACACCAGAGTTGATTGGCCAAATAAAAAATTTCATCGATAAGAACCGTCGTGTGTCTATAGAGACAATAAGTGCACAGTCTGATGTCAGTGTGGGAACCGTACACACTATTATCTGCAAGGAACTGAAGATGTGGAAGATTTGCACAAAGTTTGTCCCAAGGTTGCTCAAAGAAGATCACAGACGATTTAACCAAGATATGCATTAAGACAGTTCCTCACCCTCCATATGGTCCAGACTTTGCTCCCTGTGACTTTTGGTTATTCCCTAAGCTCAAGGAAAACCTTAGAGGCTGTCGCTATGAGACAATTGAGAAATAAAAGCGGTTGTGATGAGAGTCATCGACACGCTCACACAAAGGACTTCCTTGGGGGCTTCCAGGAGATGTTGGAACGATACAACAAGTGTATTGCAGCCGGAGGAGATTACTTCGAAGGGGATTAGAGTTTCATGTGTGTGCTATCAATGAAAGTGCCCATACGAAAAAGGTCTGGGAACTTATTGAAGGCGCCTCGTACACTACATTCAAGATTAATAGAGGAGGAACTCTCTAAATAAATTAAACATTCTTTTAAAAAAAAAATTTTTTAAGTTAAAATTTAAAAAATAAAACCATAGCAATTCCGGTGATATTGCATTAAGATGGCGCTCTCTAATGCAAAGAGAATTATTTTCGTCTAAGAGATAATATTTAAATGTTTTTAAAAATTATCGGCCAATCTTAATTGAATTCGACATTTCGCCAACTTTTCGTAATTTTTCATATCGAGAATGTTTTTTTTTTTTTTTTTTTTTTTTTTTCGTGGAAATGCGCAGTTTATTCAATAGTTTAAGATAGCAAAGTGAATTTAATCCGTGCTGTAAACTGATACGATGTATCAAAAACCAGTCACTGCGAGCGTAACTGTCTATTCAGATATTTAATGAAACGATAAGTAGAGGGGGGGGGGAGATACAATTGTGAAAATAGGGAATACAAAAATTTAAAAAAACAAAAAACAAGTGAAGCATGCATGGTCCCATGTGAGTGCACGATGAACGAGACATAAAAAAAAGTTCAGCATTGCCCCCCAACCCATTTAGCCCCAAAAGTCCCCAGGGAATATCACATCCTGGTGAAAATGAACAAACGGTTCTGTTTTAGGCCTTAACTTTTGTAAATTCGAGTTCTGCACCATGCAAAAAAAAAAAAAAAAAAAAAAATGACTAAGTCCATCATTTGCCCCACCCTACCTCCCATTTAGCTCCAAAAGTCCCCAAGGCCTTAAGATATTTAAATTTGAGTTCAGCACCATGCAAAACTGCTAGATAGACATACACAGAAAATTTTGGACAAATATGGTAAAATAATCCGCAAAATGGAGTGTTTTTATTAGCCCTAAAAGAGCCCTTGGGGCACACCCAGTATAGACAAACAAAATTATATAGAAATCAGTTAGTTACAACTTTTCAGAAAGTTTTATAAAAATCCAAGGCATCAATAAAATAAAATACGCATCAAGTGTGCTTGAAACCAAATCACAAGAAACCAATTCTGAAGATGGAGTCTACCTCTGAAATATAATTGTGATAAATTTCAAACAAGTAAAATATTTGTTTATTTTCCAAATATTACGTTGTGATTTGACTTTCAAGCGCACTTGATGCATATTTTATTTTATTCAAATTAAAACAACGTTTCTATTGAACTCTCATTCTTGACGTTATATGTATATATGTATATACGTATATAACCTTCAGTTATAATTGAAACTAAAACCAAAACTTATGAAGAATTCTTGGTAAAATTATTTATTATACGAAATGAAAGTCCATAACAATTAAACGACAGTCACTCGGATGTAAGCGTGACACACAGAATAAATAACACACACGTTATCCTATTGATATATAGATTTTCTGAAAGTTACAAGACTTTTCAAGAAAATGTGAAAAATACAAGACTCTCTTTCACCCATCTTCCAAAAAACCATAGAGCTATGCGTGTTATATATTAGGGACTCTACATCCATAGCGATTAAGTCAGCTAGTGTGAATTTTGGCAAGGGCCACACTGAATGACTGATGATAATCCAGATCTGTAGAACGGAATCATTCCTAAAGATATGTTACTTATGATAGTGTTGTTATAGTTTAACTAAGTTAAAATTCGTCAATCTCATACGATAGTGTTAATATTTTACATAAATACCACCATTTCTGTGAATATATATATATATATATATATATATATATATATATATATATATATATATATATATATATATATATATATTAGTGATGGGACGATTCCGATATTTTCCCAGATTCCGTACTAAATTCCCGATTCCGATACAATTACCGATTCTGATTCTTTATAAATCTCTAATTATTTAACTATAAAAATGTTATTTTGTACCGATTACTGTAAAAACACATGTTTAATGTGCATATATTTTCTCAAACGTAAAAACACACTGGTGAGAGGGTGATCTAGAAATTTTAGTTTTGCTGGAAGTTTAAATCAATAAATATTTATTATTTTATTATTACTACAAGCAGTGGAAGATGTTTCTTAAACTTAAATCAAATAAAAAAGATAATTTAAGGAATCGGTTTTGGCATCGGAAAATAGGCTCAAATTTTTCTGATTCTGATACCGATTCCGATTCCGCAAAAAGCTCTGATTTTTCCGATTCCAATTAATCGTCCCAATATATATATACTAGCAGGCCACGTCCCAATATATATATACTAGCAGGCCACCTGGCATTAAATTTTAAATCATAAAATACGTATGAATTCATTAATAAGTTTTAATTCATGTAGATTTCTTATTTCTTATCATAGAGCTGATTTCTTTTATTGATAATCATCCAATATATAGTAATGATTTCAAAAGTTATAAAAAAATATGACTTGGGTACCATCCGCTAGAATTGAAACCAGAACGTTTAGTGTTCCAGCCATAGTCGTTAATTATCTCTCCAGTATCGTTATCTGAGCTACCAACAGATGGATTCAAAAGGTTAAATATTAAGCGACCTAAAGCTATGAATGTTTAATTTTGCACATGCTTAAAAGAAACAGCAGGCGCCATGTTTTATTCGACTTACACTGCCAAGGTCAACGGTTTTGTTTTCAATTTTAACACTTTAGTAGCAATGTTTGCCGGCCAAAAACCAAAATCGAAAGTGTGCTACAGGTACAAATACCCTATATATCAAGTTCCAACTTTGTACACCAAATTTTCAGAGAGGAGTTTGGTAGAAACTTTATGCACCCACACCGACAAGGTCACTTATATAGATATATTGAGAAAGACATGGATACATCTAAAATATTTCCGTGTGCTAGAACGTTTTCATCTTAAATTCTATGCAATTATGCAGAATATAGAAACTATGCATAAATAGAATTCAGCGTAATAGTGAAATGAAATCAGTCATCTAATAAGAAGTCATAAAGAATGGATGAGCAATTAATTCAGGTTCGTTTTTCAAATAAATATGCAAATTAGTTAACTTTCATATGACTGAGTATATTAAAAAGTTCATTTTAATAATGTTTAAATAGAAAATGTAGGCTTTTAATATCAATGTTAGAGGGTGCAAAAAAAAAAAACTCAACTTTATATATATTAGTGTTGGGACGATTAATTGGATTTGGAATAAGAAAAATCGTATCTTTTTGCATATCGGAATCAGAAAAATTTGTGCCTATTTTCCGATGTCAAAAAACGATTCTTTTAATTGGGTTTCTTATTTGTGTTTGTTTAAAGCAAAACCTTCTACTGCCGATAGTGATGATAAAATAATGAAAATCTATTGATTTTTACACCACCAGTGAAACTGAAATCGATAGATCATCCTCCACAAGTGTATTTTTACGTTTGAGAAAATGTTAGCAATTTAACATGTGTTTTTAACATGTGTTTTTATTTAACATGTATTTTTACGGTAATCGTGAAAATAACCAATTTATAGTTAAATATTTCGAGAATTATAAAGAATCGGAATCGATAATTGTATCGGAATCGGTAATTGTATCAGAATTGGGTAAAATATTGAAATCGTTTCATCACTAATATCTTTAACTATATATATATGTGGAAAAAAAAACTATTTAGAGGGTAAAGTAGATTACCCGGTGATAGCGTAAGCTCCGAGGGGTTGCAAAGGATGCCCTATGCGACCCCCCCCTACTGGGTCGAGTAACAAGTTTTGTAGTACGGCGAGCAGCGAGTAACTAATTTGTGCCATTAAGTCATTAACAGAACTGGTACTAGTCAGAGACACAATTCTTTTATAACAGAAGAATAGTGCCTCCCCCTACTCCTCAAGTCTATAAGAGACTCGTTCTCTCAACCACTCAGATTAGAATTCCGCCCTCGAGGCCGGCGCCACCAAGTAAGCAATCTTCTTTTTTTATTTTTATTTTTATTTTTATTTTCTCACACACTCCCGACAAAAACGAGAAAAAAAAAAACAAAAGGTAGAAGAGAGAAAAGAAAAAGAAAAAGTTACATAAAAATGACAGACCACCAAAATACTTTATCAAAAAACAACTGTTAGTACAATATAGCAGTAGTCGATCAGTCCAGATATCAATCAAGCAGGCAGCAGGCTAGGTCTACCCCATCGTTTTTTAAGGGGCGCACATTCTGGGCAATACCACTTTTGCCTGTTGGGAGGTTCTGAGTCGATACCGACACATCGGAAATGGTACCAATCGTCGCACGAGTCACACCCGATCATATTCTGATTCTGCTGTGGAGAGCTGCACAGGGGACACAACCAGATCTGCTCTTCAACACTAGGGGGTGAATCCAACGTCTCCCCTCCCTCCGCAACAGGAGGTCCTTCAGGAGTCCTAGAAAGCTCTAAGGGGTACAGATGTTTCAGGGAATGTACTTCCTCCAAGCCCTCCCCTTTTTGTACACGTGCTGCTCTAACGACACCATCATGGCCTGGAATCAGTTCAGTAATAGTTCCTAAGACCCAAAACGGTCTGGGTTTCAAAGGACTCTTAATCAGCACAACATTATCGTTCTGGAGGCGGATTCTTGTACTGAGTCGGGATCGACCAGGAATCTTCCTTCCCAGCTCTAGCAGGTACTCCTCATACCATAGTTTGTGGAAATCTGTCAGACATTGGTCCCTAAGTTCCAAGGTTTGAATTAGCCTCTCCCTGCTGGGAGGCAACAAGGTTGTTCTATCCTCTCTATCCAGTCGTATCAATAGCCCGGGGCTCTGATTGGGCTTAAGGAACATATTAGGGGTAATTGGAGTAGCATTTTTGTCGGCTGACACCTGGTAAGTAAGAGGCCGGTTATTAACAGACCTCTGAATATCTGATAACACTGTCAGAAGGGTAAAGTAATCCAATCTACCCTGCCAAGAATCTTAAATAGGCAATTCTTCATGGTCTTGATACATCGCTCCCATGTTCCTCCATACCAAGGAGAGAACAAGGGAATGGTTTTAAGTTTTAACTTACAAGGACTGTATTTTCTTTGGGAATACCCGGTTGAAGTTGCATTGTTCACATCCACATGAAAAGAAGGAGTAATAGCGTTCCCCCTACCAAACTTTTGAGACGTATTCTGTCTTACTGTTGATGTAAATGCAGTGGAGACACCGCCCTTAATCTGCAATCTCTTTATTGCTTCTCCAGTTAGTCTCAATATGGAGGACAAAGGTGGCACCCGTCTATTTGTTAGCGCTATTATCTCCCCTTTCAGTTCGAGAGGAAATTTCCTAAATAGAATCTTAGCCATCAGTCTGGCTCCGCCAGAATCGTCCACAGAAAAGTCACACGAAAAGGAATTCCCCAGCTCTTCCAACAGCGATGCCGTCCTGGAAACGAAGTCCCCCAGCTCAAAAAGGGCTCCACCTTTCTTTGGTACATAGTCCAGAATATCCTGGAATATTTGGTCAATGATTTCATCCAGGTCCAGATACTCCCTCTTCAGTATAGCCATGGTTTGCTAGTAATTGGTGTCAGTGCAACTCAGGTGATTTACCAGCCTCAAGGCTCTGTCTGAGAGTGAACACTTCAAGAAGTTCAACCTCTCGGCATCATTGGCCATGCCGATCACGCAGTTCTCAAACCTAGTCAAGAAGTTTCTGAAACTCATGCGGTCGGACTCTATTTCCTGTCCGCTAAATGTAGGCCCTGTGATCTGTATACGTGGGGGTTTAACAATGAAGGAAGAACCTCTCCCGGTAGTTGCAGAAGCCCTTGAGAACTCAAAGGCAGATTCCGAGTAAGGGCTGGGCTCTGGCTGTCGGTATGCTTGATCCAAATCGCCTAAGTTTTCATAATAATCCTTTAGTTGAGGCAGGCAAGCACCCTCAATCTCGGCAGGTGTACTCTCATCAAAGGAGCCTAACTCCAGCTGTGTGATACAAGTCTCTAACTCGACAATGAATTATCGAATCTCCGTCCTTAAGAATGAGTACGCCGATGGCCTAACTCCATCACGACACATCTTCAGTCGTCCCTGAATCTTCTGAGTCAATGACTCCCTTCTGCGTAGGAGCTGCTCTTTCGTGACGTTCATGACAGTAGTTAACCGACGAAAGAGTAAGCAGCAAATCCTTTGCAAGATGTGGAAAAAAAAACTATTTAGAGGGTAAAGTAGATTACCCGGTGATAGCGTAAGCTCCGAGGGGTTGCAAAGGATGCCCTATGCGACCCCCCCCCTACTGGGTCGAGTAACAAGTTTTGTAGTACGGCGAGCAGCGAATAACTAATTTGTGCCAACCGTTCACCAGTAAGTCATTAACAGAACTGGTACTAGTCAGAGACACAATTCTTTTATAACAGAAGAATAGTGCCTCCCCCTACTCCTCAAGTCTATAAGAGACTCGTTCTCTCAACCACTCAGATTAGAATTCCGCCCTCGAGGCCGGCGCCACCAAGTAAGCAATCTTCTTTTTTTATTTTTATTTTTATTTTTATTTTCTCACAATATATATATATATATATATATATATATATATATATATATATATATATATATATAGTAAGTTATAAAAATATATATGGCAATTAAGCTACACAGAATATTCCACGTTTCATTCTCGTGAGAAACGCGTTTCATTCTCGTGAGAATTCGTCAGGCTTATGAGAATGAAACGCGGAATATTCTTTGTAGCTTAATTGCCATATATATTTTTATAACTTGCTACCTAGCTCTACCTATGTATTGAGCACTGTTGAAGTAAATACTGAAAATTTACGCATAAAATTATATTTTTGTATATTAATTTGTGTAATTAAATGAAGTAGTCATATATATATATATATATATATATATATATATATATATATATATATATATATATAAATATGAACAAATGATTAATAAAACATGTTAAGAAACATCTTGAAAAAGAATTAGAAACATATTTAATTTTAAAAAGGAAGCACAAGATAAGTGGATAGTCCTTAATCCACGGAGTTTCGAAGAAAGACTCTCCTTCTCATCAGAGGGCAGGAATTAGCAAAATGCGGGATCGGATTTTGCATGTAAAAGTATTTAATGAAACCACAAGTAAGTCACAGATATTATAAGCTCTATTTCCTTTTCGGTTTTATTGAGCTTTTACATCTGGTTGAGATTACGTTACTTGTAAATATTAACTCTTTAATATTTATAATATATTTTAAGTTTACCATTTTGATTACCTTGGTAAACTTATTGTAATTTTTATTTCTTTATATATATATATATATATATATATATATATATATATATATATATATATATATATATATATATTAGAGAGAGAGACATAGAGAGAGAGTGAGAGAGAGAGAGAGAGAGAGAGAGAGAGAGAGAGAGAGATTGATGGGAAGAAAATGTACAATGTTGCAAACATCTATTTACTCAGTCAATAGATATCATCGTCACATTCAGACATCTTCAAACTGCACATCTTTAGTTCCTATTGATGCTGAGTAATGCAGGCTGATGTCTCTATCTTTCAAATGTGTACTGAGGGTTGAGGTGTGTTGGTTGAGGGGAGGGGCAAGGCATTTGAATTCTAAAGCTGACACGGAGTTCAATGAAAGAGAGAAAAATGAATGGCAGACAAGTTTCAACCGAAATGTACAGCATTTAGTCAACTTATTTTCATTTTCTGTGAAAAAAAAAATTTTTATAGGATAAAAACATTAACAAGAGAATTCAAAAGAATTAAAAAATGTGTTTCGAAAATAACTTCCAAATGATGTTTTCTATGTGTAAATATTTAGAAATTTAGATATCGAATGAAACTAGCTGGTTGGTTGGTTGTTGGTTGTTTTTGTTTTACGGCATATCAACCCTTTGCGGGTTATTTAATGCCGAATCCAAAGATTTTGAAGAAAAATCTTTTTAATAGAATATATTTGTTGTTTTCACATCGGTTTCTATTTAACCCATAGTTGGGACCCTAACAGGTACTACCACTCCGGGTCAGAGTGGACCTGGGAGCAATGGCAATTAACGGGTGGCTCCACATTCCCCAAGGCCCGCAAGCTGGGGCCTCACCACTGGATATAGTTTAAGGTCATATCCAGGACCAAAGAACTCTGTCAGCATCTTTCGAATATCGGCCCTTCCTATTTCATATAACAGAATAGATGAAGACCGTACAAAGGAAGAAATGGAGCACAGAGGAAATTAAACTAGTAATCGATTGTTATTACAAAAGCAATCACCACACGAAGAGGACATTTTACATACATAGGACATTATTCAAAAGCTATTCCATCAACCTACCATACATCGTATGTGTGTGTTTGGTTTGGTTGTTTTGTTTTACGGCATATCAACCCTTTTTCGGGTTATTAAATGACAAATCCAGTCATTTTGGAAAAAAAGTTTTTTATGTTTTAAGTTGCTTATATCTCCAAATATTTATTCACAGTGTTTGGTTTGGTTCTTTTGTTTTATCAATCCTTTTCGGGTTATTTAGTGCTGAATCCAGTCATTATGGTAAACATTGTTATGCTTCAAGTTATTTATATTTTCAAACATCTATTTATGGTGTTTTGGTGTGATTGTTTCTAGGTTGGTTGGTTGTTTTTGTTTTACGGCATATCAACCCTTTTCGGGTTATTTAATGCCGAATCCAAAGATTTTGAAGAAAATTTTTTTTAATAGAATATATTTGTTGTTTTTATGTCGGTTTCTATTCAACCCATAGTTGGGACCCTAACAGGTACTACCACTCCGGGTCAGAGTGGACCTGGGAGCAATGGTAATTAAAGGGTGGCTCCACACTCCCCAAAGCCCACAAGCTAGGGCCTCGCCACTGGATACAGTTTAAGGTCATATCCAGGACCCCCATTGAGGTGTATTCTAATGCCCCACTGACAGGGCCTTGTTTCTAGGAGAAAAAATATTGTTTTTTTTTTTTTTTTTTTTTTTTTTTATTTGCAGAATATGATTAAGTTTTGCAAAGAAAAAGGAAAAATAAACCAAAAACATGAATGTTTGGTGCATTTTTGGTCAGAAATCCAGTATCTTCAGAGAGCCTGATCTGGTAGCATCAATGTGTGTGTGTGTGTGTGTGTGTGTGTGTGTGTGTGTGTGTGTGTGTGTGTGTGTGTGCGTGTGTGTGTGTGTGTGCGTGTGTGTGTGTGTGTGCGTGCGTGCACATGTGTATGTCATCGTCTCAGATTGCGATCCAGGTGGACAAACTTGCACGTTCCAATGAATCTGAGAACAATATCGTTCTCGTCGGATCATCTAATGTCGAAGGGAGAATGGAAAGGTTCCAGAGAAGCGGTTTCACCAAATAAAGCAAGATCTCAACCGTGAAACTGCCAGAGGATGATCGCTTGTCACAACGCCAGTGAAGGCGTATAAAGGCTACAGCAGTGGGTGGTCTAGAATTATTATGGACACGTGCCACTGGAATCCCCCGTGCCCTCACCAAAGATTGTGTGTGAAGGTTGCAGGCAAATCAGCCTATACACACATTAAGATGTCACATACAGGCGTCCCCCCGGAAAGGTAATTAAATCATTGTGGATTTGGGATCAATACCTTCGTCCATCCAAAAATCCATCAAAGAAAGATGTACTCGATTCAAAGTGACTGATGACCGTAGTGTGTGTGTATGTGTGTGTGTCCATTAAAATCATATCACAACATTACACAGCGTTTCATGTATATTTTAATCTGTCTTTCTGTTTGTCCGTCTGTCTGTCTGTCTGTTCCACTTTTTCTTGGAAACTACTCAGTCAATCCGGCTGAAATTTTGTATAGACCTTTGTTGTGATAAAATACAGCGAAATAAACGTTATGGTATCCGTTCGATGCATGGTTACTGATTAACAGGGATTAGCATTTAATGCAAAACTAAGTACAAATTTATTCATATTCAAGCATTAACTTGCCTTTGTAAGTCAACGGGCTATAACTTTTGCCGGTTTTTAAAAGTTGGTTTCTTCTGTGGAAAACAACTATTTATTAAGTCGCCCGACGAGAACTTCTGCTTTTAACCAACCATTTATCTGAACCATTAGCATGTCCAGTGTCGCGACCATGTAAATTTGTTTATATTAATAAAAATATATCTTGTTCTTCTTTTATTGAGCACTTTTAATTAACCTTGTTAAATTCATTAGTTATCGCTCTTGAACACCTTTAACCTGGTGTGTGTGTGTATATATATATATGACAGTTACCTTGTTTGTCTAGCTGTCTGAAGAACGGTCTCTACCAAACTGTAAATTTTTGTTCTACAGACTTGAAACTTGATATATAGAGGATTTGGACCTATGGAACAAATTCGATTTGGTCTTTAGCCCATAAAAATAACTGCTAAAGGGTCCAAATTGAAAAAAAAAAATTTGAACTTGGCAGGCATAAGTTGACTTAAAGTGCTCTTTTACGCATACACAAATCTACATTTATGCGTTAATGTTGGTTTATTTTTTTACTATTTCGTATCAATCTGATGATAGCTTAAACTGTAACAACTATGTCTTGAGCGCTATATGTTTTGGTTTCAATTGTAACTGATGGCACGCAAGTCATATTTTTTAAATACTTTTGAAATCACTACTATTTATTGAGTACAATATAATAACCCAATTGAGTATTGGCTTTTTAATAATAAATTTGAAATCTGTATAGATTAAAATATCGTATTTAAGCGTATTTAACGCCCAAGGCACACCTGGCGGCCCCTACTTGATACACTGTGTCAACACCTAAAAAGATTTTGGATTACATTTACCAAAACACACTCAACGCACCAACGAATACGGCCGCCTCGTATACCTTTCAGAAAATCAATAAGGAGCAACCACGCTTTTTTGTTATATGGGATTACTGCCTTCTCCCCTGGACCAATATTCTGCATACTACTTCCGATAACAGACTGCTCAGGTTGTATCAAATTCCTTTTTCCTATAATTATCTCCATATAATTATCATTCACCACTCCAAAAACTATTTTCAATATTTGTGCTGAAAAGCAAAATAAGTGTCTATTCACAGCTGAACATTTTGTTAACCGCATTTCATTTCCTCTGATGATATGAGCCATTATTGAAAATCCATGGATTAAGGAAATCAACATAACCTCCTTCTATATATTCCTTTTGTCAAACAATAAATTCTTAATTCGAATATATGTGTCTATATGTTATTTTTTCAGAATTTAAATATAACCACTAAACTTATATATATATATATGTGTGTGTGTGTGTGGGTGTGTATAATTTGAGGTTGCTATTTTTCGAAATTAGGGTAACCAATGAAATATAACGAGGTTAATACAAGAATGCTCAATACAGAAGTAGAGCAAGTTACATTTTCAATTTGTCTTTACATAAGCAGTAATTTGTTGCTACACAGTCATGAACATGTTTTGGTCTTCTACTGTTTAGCAACTAGAAACCTCTTTAGGCAACAATGCTTATTTAGGAAAGTGGAATTCTCAATGAAAACCGAAAATCAACTTTCAGCAAAAGAAAGCTTTTTTTTCTTTTTTTTTTTAATTAAAACAGGTCATGGGGGTGCCGGTTCAGCTGTGCGGAGAACAGGGTTGATTGGGTGCGAATTTGTTAGTTTATTTATTTTCCTATTTGTTTATTCACTTATTTACCGTGTCTTTATTCATTCATTTCATGTTGGTGTCAGGGAATAGGGTTTGTAAGGTGAGGAATTGGGTTGTAAAGCCAGAGCTATGTAGATGTTCTCTTAAACAAGTATGAGATTGACCTGTCTGTTGCCCGCCGATCCATCTGAAGCTTCAAGGGTGCGCTGTCTTAGATTCTTTTTATTATTTGTTTTAATTTAATATTCCTGTTTGTCTCTGCTAAAAGATTAGGATTTAGTCGAATCTGTTGACCATTTCTTGGGCTTCTAGTGAACGGTGGACGAGAGGGAAGGGAGTGAGAAAGGAATGAAACGAAAAAGGTTAGGGGGAGATGGAATGAGGAAGAAGGAAAGAGGATGAAGAAGAAGGAAGAAAGAAGAAAAGGGAGAAGGGGAAAGAGGGGTGGCATCATTTGTTTGATAGTGGTAGATTATTTTTTCTTTCATTTAAACAAAATCGGTTTTTATGCTTTATTTTTTATTTTCTTTGACCACTCAAATAAAAAAAAACGGGCCCCATGTACTCTTAATTAATTAGAGTTTTTTTGTTTTTTTTTGGGCCACCCTGTATTTATTCTTATTTCATTTGTTTATTTAATATTGGTTTATTAGTTGGTGTATTTGTAAATTTGTTATTAAAACTTTCCATAATGATAGTAATTGCAAAACTCAGAAAAACAGAAAAACAAAATGCCGGCAACTAACGATAAAAGAAAAAATGCCGGGAATTATTCTAATAGAATAGATAATGTTAGGACTTTACAAAAAAAAAAAAAAAAAAGGTAGAACTTTAAAAAAAAAAAAAAAATGTAAATTAAATATTTTCACACATCCGACCGTCAATATGTCATTATTAAATTTATGGTGGTTAAATGCATTTATTTATTTATTTATTTTTTTTACAGCAATAATGATAATACAGCTAGAAGGGTGATTAGTTATTATATTGCACGTATCTGTGTGTATGTGTCTGTGTGTGTGTGTACATTTCCCTACGCAATAACTCTGTCAATTTTAAGTTTACAGACTTGAAATTTAATATACAGGGTACTGAGATTTAGGAAAATCTTTGGGATCGGTTTTCAGCCAGAAATTTGGCTGATAAGGGATCAAAGTTCAACGATTTGACCTTTGAGAACTCTACTAAACTCCTCCGACAATTTTGGCTCTAAACACGTGAAATATTAGATATCGGTTCCTTGGACACGGATCTAACTTAATAACTTGATTTGAGCCCAAAACAATAAATGTTAAGGGCGCATAATAGGGGTCAAAGTAAAAAAAAATTGACCTCTGCGGTCTCTACCAAATTACTCAGACAATTTATAGTCTAAACATTTGAAATTTAACATAAAGGGTATTCAGAGATAGGGCAAGCTTTTTAATCGGTTTGTGTCGAAAATTTTTAGTTACCAATATATAAATGTATGTATGTATGTATATATGTATGTATGTATGTTTGCATGTCTGCCTAAAACTTTTGACAGAGGCGACGGATTTTACCAAGATCAGTATCGTTTTAAATTCCGACCTTTCAGACGACAAATATCGAAAAATTGGCTAAAAACATTAATATCTTCACCTTCAACTGGGAGCTTTTCTACAGGGGGGGGTCGCTTTTTTCGCCGATATTTTTGAAAGTCATCCTCTCCTTTCGATTGTCTAGCCTTAATTTAAAAAAAATGTCAAGTAGTAGTTATATGTATATATACGAAGTAGTTATATATATATATATATATATATATATATATATATATATATATATATATATATATATATATACATATATATATATATATATATATATATATATATAAATACTTCATTTACTCACATAAAATTAATATACGAAAGTATAGATTTATGCATAAACTTTAAGTATTTACTTCAACAGTGCTCAATACGTAGGTAGAGCTAGAGCTAGTTAGTAATTTATAAAATATATATGGCGATTAAGCTACACTGAATATTTTGCGTTTCATCCACTATAGGATTCGTCAGGCTTATGCGCGAATTCTGTGGTTGTTTCTTGTTTTTATATATGTTGAGGATTTTAGTTAGCCAATCAGCTTTCTAGTATCCACCGCGCCCCTTGCTATCAGCCAATGGGCATGCATTTTATCGAACAAAGGATCTGTTTTAGAACTAGGTTAGTGGTTTAAGGTAGACGTTTTCCTCCCTTATTTTATATATATATAAATATACATATGTGTACACACATACACGCACAAATACATACATATATATATATGTATATATATATATATATATATATGTGTGTGATCGTTTGTGTATATTCATGTTTATTTAATTTATTTATTTGTTTGTTTTCTATTGTTTTTGTTAGTCTTAAAGCTATTTTGTATCGCTATCCTAGAGTAAGCTTTAAGACTAACAAAAACATATATAGAAATCAGTTAGTTACAACTTTTCAGAAAGTTTTATAAAAATCCAAGGCATCATTTTTTTTTTTTAATAAGCACAAAACTGTCAATTTTAGCCATTTTAACCCAAAAGGCACCCCTAGGTTTTCCCGGAAAATCCGTTGTTACTTTTTTACTCATATCTCCTCACTAACGTGATGTACTTGCAATAACCCTTATCCCTGAGTGGCTTCCGGGCCTTGATAAGTGGTGATCACTGTGTAAAAAAAAAAAAAAAAAATATCATGTTTAATATTTGTGCAAAATTTAAAAAAAAATCCAAGGCGTAGTTATTGAGAAAAATGCGGACAGATGAACGGACAAGGGTGAATTTACAGCCGCCACCTCCTTTTTTCGGGGGACCAATAATATCTAATCTGATCGCTACTTTTGAAGTGCTTCTTTTATTTGTTTATTTACAAACAAAGAACTTTGCATTACGCTAAGTAAACAGCAGGTGAAAATAATTTAAGTAAAGTGATATACCCAAGGAACGGGGGGATTATAAATCAAGGGCATTTTTGCTTTTTAATACTGAAGAGTATGATCAATATTTTCTGAAAGCAAGTAATGGTACATGCAAATGATTTAAAAAGAAAAAAAAAATGCAAAAAAATTACATTCAAGTATGAAGATTTTTCACACCGAAAGAAATGGATGAAGAAAATTTACAACAAAAGACTCGAGTATTTTTACATAAAAATATTTAATTCAAAAACGTTTTAAATCCGTAAAGTATGTTAAAGTGTATTTATATTATTCTGGTGATTTGAATAAAAAAAAATCTATTCATTTCAACAATTTAGCTGCATTGATATTTTATATTGCTGGAAAAAAGCTCATAATTGATTTATTTTGGTGATACGTTTCATTAATTCCTGACTATTCAAACCTACACCATATTTATGATAGCTTTATTTGTGATGTCATAAGAAACATTATATCTTCTAAAATCATTTTCTCTTCATATCTCTAATAAAACTATTTACAATATTTTCAATATGTGATATAATAAGCAATGTCATATCTTCTCATTTCATGTTCATTTCTCTAATAAAACTATTTACAATATTTTCTATATGTGACATCATAATCAATATCATATCTTCTAAAATTATTACATGTTTATTTCTCTTATAAAACTATTTACAATATTTTCTATATGTGACATCATAATCAATGTCATATCTTCTAAAATCATTTAATGTTCATTTCTCTAATAAAACTATTTACAATATTTTCTATATGTGACATCATAATCACTATCATATCTTCTAAAATTATTTCATGTTCATTTCTTTAATAAAACTATTTACAATATTTTCTATATGTGACATCATAATCACTATCATATCTTCTAAAATTATTTCATGTTTATTTCTTTAATAAAACTATTTACAATATTTTCTATATGTGACATCATAATCACTATCATATCTTCTAAAATTATTTCATGTTTATTTCTTTAATAAAACTATTTACAATATTTTCTATATGTGACATCATAATCACTATCATATCTTCTAAAATTATTTCATGTTTATTTCTTTAATAAAACTATTTACAATATTTTCTATATGTGACATCATAATCACTATCATATCTTCTAAAATTATTTCATGTTTATTTCTTTAATAAAACTATTTACAATATTTTCTATATGTGACATCATAATAAATATCATATCTTCTAAAATCATTTCATGTTCATTTCTTTAATAAAACTATTTACAATATTTTCTATATGTAACATCATAATCAATATCATATCTTCTAAAATCATTTCATGTTCATTTCTCTAATAAAACTATTTACAATATTTTCTATATGTGACATCATAATCAATGTCATATCTTCTAAAATCATTTCATGTTCATTTCTCTTATAAACGTATTTACAATATTTTCTATTTGTGACATCATAATCAATGTCATATCTTCTAAAATCATTTCATGTTCATTTCTCTTATAAACGTATTTACAATATTTTCTATATGTGACATCATAATCACTATCATATCTTCTAAAATTATTTCATGTTTATTTCTTTAATAAAACTATTTACAATATTTTCTATATGTGACATCATAATCACTATCATATCTTCTAAAATTATTTCATGTTTATTTCTTTAATAAAACTATTTACAATATTTTCTATATGTGACATCATAATCACTATCATATCTTCTAAAATTATTTCATGTTTATTTCTTTAATAAAACTATTTACAATATTTTCTATATGTGACATCATAATAAATATCATATCTTCTAAAATCATTTCATGTTCATTTCTTTAATAAAACTATTTACAATATTTTCTATATGTAACATCATAATCAATATCATATCTTCTAAAATCATTTCATGTTCATTTCTCTATTAAAACTATTTACAATATTTTCTATATGTGACATCATAATCAATGTCATATCTTCTAAAATCATTTCATGTTCATTTCTCTAATAAAACTATTTACAATATTTTCTATATGTGACATCATAATCAATGTCATATCTTCTAAAATCATTTCATGTTCATTTCTCTTATAAACGTATTTACAATATTTTCTATTTGTGACATCATAATCAATGTCATATCTTCTAAAATCATTTCATGTTCATTTCTTTAATAAAACTATTTACAATATTTTCTATATGTGACATCATAATCAATGTCATATCTTCTAAAATCATTTCATGTTCATTTCTCTAATAAAACTATTTACAATATTTTTTATTTGTGACATCATAATCAATATCATATCTTCTAAAATTATTTTATGTTTGTTTCTCTAATAAATCTATTTACAATATTTTTTATTTGTGACATCATAATCGATATCTTATCTTCTAAAATCGTTTCATGTTTATTTCTCTAATAAAACTATTTACAATATTTTTTATTTGTGACATCATAATCGATGTCTTATCTTCTAAAACCATTTCATGTTCATTTCTCTAATAAAACTATTTACAATATTTTTTATTTGTGACATCATAATCAATATCTTATCTTCTAAAATCATTTCATGTTTATTTCTCTAATAAAACTATTTACAATATTTTTTATTTGTGATATCACAAGCAATGTTATATTTTCTAAAATCATTTCCCGTTTATTTCTTTTATAATCCTTTCCAGGTGTGACGTGATAAGTAATGTCATATTTTCTAAAGTCATTTCCTGGTTATGTCCGTAACAAAACTATTTACAACCATTTTTATATGTGATATCATAAGCAATATCATATCTTCTAAAATAATTTCCTGTTTACGTCTTTAACAAAAACTATTTACAATCTTTATTAGTGATGTTTCTGACAAAAAAAGGAAGAATTGCTGTTTTCTAAATCAGAATCTATTCCATCTAACACTTATCACTGGCAAGAGTTTGACCTTGAAATAGTATAATTTTTTTAGCCCCCTTATATCAAGTGGTTTCATGTTTTGTCTATATCTACTTCCACACAGAAAAATAGGCAATATCATATCTTCTAAAATCATTCCCTATTTGTTTTTCTAATATCAATATTTACAATCTTCTCTGTATGTGATATCATAAGCAATATCATATCTTCTAAAATCATTACCTATTGATTTCTCTAATGATGTCATATATTCTGAAATCATTTCGTACTTATTTCTCTGATAAAACTAGCTACAACATTTTATTTTTTTAGATGTGACATCATAAGCAATGTCATATTTTCTTAAAATCATTTCAAGTTTATTTCTCTGATAAAACTATTTTGCAATCGTTTCCGTGATTAGTGCCTCGTGGTTTTCCTTGGAATATGGACAACAGGAAGTCTCCTTAATATTGGCATATTTTCTATTCCTTTTTAGTCAAAATGTGGGTGGTGTTATCGCTTCTTGATCATTCCATCCTGTTATATGCTCGTGGCTTCTTTCGGGAGCAACAATTAATATTTTGATGATGATGATGATGATGATGATGATGATGATGATGATGATGATGATGATGATGATGATGATCTGGTCAGTTAAAGATGTATTGTAATGAAGCGGCGCACTTTCTTGACAACATAGCACTTTGGACGCTTGTAAAAAAATCAGCAACAGCAGTAGAATAGCTGACTAGCAAAAATAGCAGCAGCAGCTACAGCTGCCATTAAAGCATGTATGCAAATTGGCAAGTGTGCATGTGCTGACGTCACTGGAAGAAGAAGGAAAGAAAAAGAATAAAGGACAGCACATGGTCGAGCAAGAGAAGCAAAGTGCATTCCATGGAAGATGGACACGTGAGTCGAAGGCGGGAAAATGCTGACTATGGCCAGCGTCAGGCGGCGGAGAAAGACTTTTTACAAAGCACATTTAATATGGCAGAGCGTTGTAAAACACTTTGAAAGATAATGAAATGCGTTATAGTTGGAAGAACTACGAATAAAAGCATTTCATTTGCACTTAAAAATAATACCGAGTCGGATTTTTCTTTCTTTCCCTTTTTTTTTTTGTTTGTTTGTTCTTTTGTGACGGTACCAGACAACGTGTGCGCCTGAGTGGTTGAAATGTAACGACACAGTAAAAGTGGAACGAAAACGTTACAATATTATAAATCTGATTCTTGTACTCTTTTGGATAAAAAAAAAATCACTTAAACTAAATTATGCAAAAATTTAATTAAGTTTTTAAAATTAAATTTAGAAAAAAAAAATGTCATTAATTATTGCCAAACTTAATGACTGAATAAATATGTGGCAAAATTCAATTAATTCGGTTTAAGAGTCAAATGTCCCGGGTCTAATGAAGAAATTCGTCTTTCTAAGCACCCCCTCCCCTTCTTTCGCCTCCTCACCGCCTCTGAAACCCTTCTTGTCATTATTAAGGTGTGAAGTTCGAACGCAGGAGCTGCTATATTAATCCCTCGAGTAGAAATTGAATAATTGATGTGTTAATGGGCTAAAAACAAAATTAATTTCAACACATTTAAAAGGCACTTTTTTCAAAAAGCTTTTGTTAAACAGAATTAATTTTTTTTTTTTGTTTCCTTTAATTAATCACTCGAATTTTATGTGAGAGTTTTAATCAAGGCTGGAGTTTTAAATCTTTTTACCGTTAGCAGGTTATTTTATGGGCAGGATATAATTGTTGGAATTTTGACTAATTTATTGAAGACATTCTGATACAAAACCTAACTACTGATTACAAACTTCCGGTTAAAAATGTATAAACTTTACGGTAAAATTGTGTTGACACCCGTTTTTTGTTAGACCACCAAAGTTAAACGATTTTGATCCCGGGCAATACTAAATGGGTGACTATTTTTGAATACTAGGAGGCTGTATGTGAGATGACAACACCCTCCCTGCCAAAAATAATGTTGATGAACCGAAGTTAAGCTATGTTGAGACTTGTCAGTACTAAGTGGGTGACTATTTGGGAATATTAGGTGCTTTATGTGACAGGACAACAACTTATCTGAAAAAATAATGTTGATAAACCCAAGTTGAGCTATATTGAGCTTGGTCATTACTGTGGGTGACCATTTAGGAATATTAGACAGCTATATATGTGACAGGACGACGATAACCTCCCTATAAAAAATAATGTTAACAATTCAAAGTTAAGCTATATTGAGCCTGGTTAATATTAAGTTGGTGACCATTTGGGAATACTAGGCAGATATATATGCAAGAGGACGACGGTACACTCCATGCGAATATTAACATTGATAAACCGTAGTTAAGTAACGTTTAGCCGAGTAAGTACTAAAAAAAATACGTTCATATGCCATACAATAGACAAAGTAAGCCATCGATATTTTGAAAAAAAAAAACAAAAAAAAAACAAAAACAAAATGTCTCTGTTCACAATATTGCTTAATATAATTTTTCTAACCTCAACAAAAATCTCTACTGTTATATAAAAGGAACTTTGTCCGTGTGCTTATGAGTTCGTTCCCCAGGGACTCCAAAACGGAAACATTCATTTTGAACGCGCCCCTGTCATACCAAAGAACCCGCTGCTGATTTTATATGTTGGACCTTTCGGCTTGTGTACTTGTGACGTTAGGCTACGTAAGGAGTTAACTTTGGTCAAAATCGCCTGTTCCTTCTTTCACCACATCATTTCGATTATCGATACTTATCGAAGATATTCTAATACAAAACCTATCTAAGAACACTGCCAAGCACATAAAGTACCTTCATGTGAAATTTCATAAAAATCGGCCCGGTCGTTTTCGAGTTCATAAGAAACGAACATACACACAGAAAAATTTCCTTATATATATATATATATATATATATATATATATATATATATATATATTACATAGGCATCACCACTTATCAAGGCCCAGAGGCCACTCGAGGATTACGCTTAAAGCGTGTACAGTAGACAATTGGACAATATAGTAATCGTTAGTAATGGAAATTCAATAAATTTGTTAACTTAAATGAAACGGCTCATGAAGAACTTGTTTATGTTGGACTTGAAGACAACTATATTGTAGTCAGTTGGAAAGCAGGAAAACGGAAAACAGTTTCACAGGCGTGCAGTTCTAAGAAAGAAGCTTTGTTTATGGAATCTACGTTTAGGTTTAGACACAGATAAAGAGTGGGGTGAATTATTGATAGTGTTTTCTGCTAGACGAGTGTTTCTTGTGAAAGTTTGGCGAGGGGGGACCATAGATTGGATCTCAGTCGAACACTTTCCATGCAAATAACGAAATATATATACGATTTTTATAAGGACATAATTTTATAAAACATTTGAATAACACTGGGCGCATTACCATTATTAATTGTTGAAGGTTTTTTCATAGTTTAACCTTTTGGCTTGTGTACTTGTGATGTTAGGCTGTGTAAGGAGTTAACTTTGATCAAAATCGCCTGTTCCTTCTTTCACCAGATAATGTCGATTATCGATACTTATCGAAGACATTCCGACACAAAACCTATCTAAGAACACGGTCAGGCACATAAACTACTTTCGTGTGAAATTTCATAAAAATCAGCCCAGCCGTTTTCGAGTTCATGGGGAACGAACTCACACATGCACACACAGACAAACTTTTTTTTATATATATGTATTTAAAAAGATTTTTATAGGTCCATAATTTTATAAACCATTTGAATAACATTGGGCGCAGTATCATTATTAATTGTTGAGGGTTTTTTTTTATAGTTTAACCATATTATTAAAGAAGAAAAAAATTGATAACGAAAGGGAACCAAAAATACACTTCTAAAATATTTTTGTTTTCTTTTCTTCTATTTTTTCCTTCTTAGCTCTAATTCAATGTTTAGACAAAAGAAAGTAAATAAGGGGTAGAGTTGAAAAAAAATCTATCAAGACGTCTTCCGACCGACACTTTTCAAAATGAACGTCAGCAACGTGGGGGGGGTATCGTTTAAAACGTGGTCAAAAGACCGTAAATTAAAAACGACGTTAGAAAAAAAAAAAAAAAAATTGTGTGAAGGAAAGGAGAAAAGGAAACAATCTCAACGAACACCCATGTGTTCCAAATTATGGGTATGTTCGTTTTGTTTACACAGAGAAGGTTGGTGCAAATTAATAGATACCGCCCCGAGAAGTAAATTCTTGTATCGCCCACTGCAGATCTGGCACAGCAATAAATGTTCACCGATGACCAACTTATGAGCTTGTACATATTTTTTTTGCCTACGTATGTATATCTGTACTCCTATAAATTGAGCCTTTTGTGTATTGATATTCATATTAAAAACACTTTTTTCTATTTATTTAAAAAGAAAATACAAATTTGTTATATATGGGTCATGGAATTGCATTCATCAGAAAAAGATCTAACTAATTTGCATATTCTTTTAAACTTCAAACATTCATTTTAATAATTTCCCTATTAGTTTTTTCAGTTTTCTTATGAAATGATCATATTTAGTTAACTAATAAGTGTAATTATATTCATGCAGATATTCTACATGATTTATACTTGCGTAATATTTGCGTAAAAAGGTTATAGTAAACACAAAATTCTCTCTCTATATATTTATACATGCGTATGTATATTTATTTAAAAACATTTACATGAAACGTAATATATAGGGTATTTGAACCGATGCGAAACTTTTTATTTGGGTTTTAGCCGGGGAAAATCGGTGCAAAAGTGAAAAAAATTAAAGAAATGGAATTTGCCAGGTGAAGGTCGAACGGCAGCATTACGAATATGCATGCGTAACGTAATAGCTATTGGTTCATGTTTAAATTTGTAGCCTTGCAGCAAACATGTCTTCATAGCTCAGGCGTTAACGTCAAAGGAAAAAATAAATCGTAAGCTAAATGTTTTGGTTTCGATTCTTGGTGGCGCACGAGTCATATTTTTTTTTTTTTTTTTTTTTAACTTTTTAAATCATTACTATATATTGGGTCCAATACAATATAATAATAAATACGAAATCTGCATAAATCAAAATATCATATTTAAGTGTATTTTACGACCGGGCAATACCAGGCGACTTGCTAATATATATATATGCTGTTTAATATCTATCCCATGATTTTGTTATTTCGGTCAATGCATGCGTCAGTTCTTATTCTTTTCATTGTCAATATTTTAGTGATTGTGTTTCCATCGTGCAAACAGATACAGACAAAACTCCGCCCAATTCAAGCCGCATATTCAGAAAGTGGATTCTTCCCTTTAAACTTGACAGCAACAAACTCGAGCGTTTCTGTTGGATACTGACTTGCATTCCGTGGAGGTTAGTTTGATCTGGTTATCGCCATATCAACCACCTATGGCTTATTTGATGACGAATAAAGTTGTCAAATATAAATTGTATCGGTAACTGGACCATTTTGCGTAATGATAAGAAAAGGATACTTTTAACAGTCAGCCCTGCTGAAAGGGTACTTTCGCCAGTCACAACCGTTGAAAGGGTACTTTCGCCAGTCAGCCCTTCTGAAAGGGTACTTCCGCCAGTCAGAATTATTGAAAGGATACTTGCAAGAATCAGTTCTAATGAAAGGGTATTTTTGCCAGTCAGAACCGTTGAAAGGGTACTTGCAACAGTCAGCCCTGCTGAAAGGGTACTTCCGCCAGTCAGAATTGTTGAAAGGATACTTGCAAGAATCAGTTCTAATGAAAGGGTATTTTCGCCAGTCAGAATCATTGAAAGAGTACTTTTGTCAGTTAGAACCGCTGAAAGGGTATTTTCGCCAGTCAGAACCGTTGAAAGGGTACTTGCAACAGTCAGCCCTGCTGAAAGGGTACTTCTGCCAGTCAGAACCGTTGAAAGGGTACTTGCAACAGTCAGCCCTGCTGAAAGGGTACTTCCGCCAGTCAGAATTGTTGAAAGGATACTTGCAAGAATCAGTTCTAATGAAAGGGTATTTTCGCCAGTCAAAATCATTGAAAGAGTACTTTTGTCAGTTAGAACCGCTGAGAGGGTATTTTCGCCAATCAGAACCGTTGAAAGTCCTGTTGAAAGTCACCATTTATAGGATGTAATTATAAAAACGGAATGGACAAAAACGATAATCTTTTGTTTGAATAACACTAGCTGTTTTTTTTATAATCTTGGTTGCTTTTCCGCTTTTCAACCTTTCAAATGTGAGAAATATTTCTGACCCGTCCCGTATGAACATAATATAAACGAACGTAGTGGACCCGAAGGGGGATTGAACTCAAGTTACTGGTTCCATTGCGCCACATAAGCGCAGCTACACGATAATAGTAAAACGTAAGATTGTTATCCGAAAAAGGTGAATGCTTATCGGATGAAATCAAAGGCAGTCGCTACAAAATAGAAACCGATTGGTTGCAGCACCCCAAGAGAAATACTTGACACCCACGCAACCGCACAAAAAAATGTTCTTTCAAATTTAGGCATCACCAATTGCGACGCAACATTTATAGGAACAAATGGAACATCTTGGAGTAGATAAAACAACTTGGTACTTGTGCAGAATACGGATAGTCCTGAAATAATAAGGTCATTATTTTGAGTTACATTTTTGACATGGGTATGACCGCTTAAAAAAAAACTATTCTGTACTTTCACCTCACAAACAAAGATGCCGTAAAAATTGAATAATAATAAAAAAAAATTGAACTTGTAAATCCTACATAAAACGATAGCACGGTCCGTATCCTGCATACATATTTTTAAACATTACTACGTTTAATAACCATGCCTTTTTATATGTCCGATTATAAGCTAAAAAATCGAATCAGAAACGATAAAAGAAAAAGACGTAAAACTGTCCATTTAATATCCCAATGGACTGATACCCAGAGAGAGTTTACGTCTCCAAGAAAAAAAAAATGATTTATAAAAAGAAAAAAAAATGATTTATAAAAAGAAAAAAAAATGATTTATAAAAAAAAAATGATTTATAAAAAAAAAAATTATTTATAAAAAAAAAGATTTATAAAAAAAAATTATTTATAAAAAAAATGATTTATAAAAAGAAAAAAATGATTTATATAAAAAAATGATTTATAAAAAAAATGATTTATAAAAAAAAAATGATTTATAAAAAAAATGATTAATAAAAAAAAATTATTTATAAAAAAAAATGATTTATAAAAAGAAAAAAAATGATTTATATAAAAAAATGATTTATAAAAAAAATGATTTATAAAAAAAATGATTTATAAAAAAAAATGATTAATAAAAAAAATGATTTATAAAAAGAAAAAAAAATGATTTATAAAAAGAAAAAAAATGATTTATAAAAAAATGATTTATAAAAAAAATGATTTATAAAAAAAAAATGATTTATAAAAAAATGATTTATAAAAAAATGATTTATAAAAAAAAATGATTTACAAAAAAAATGATTTATAAAAAAAATGATTTATAAAAAAAAATGATTTATAAAAAAAATGATTTATAAAAAAAAATTATTTATAAAAAGAAAAAAAAGTCGCTTGAAAATGCCTGATAAGTAGCAAAATCACACGCCTTCATTGTTAGATGCAGGAAAACCTTATACTTTAATAGCTTCTTCCCTTGGACTTGCTAGACTTTGGAATTACATCCCTGTTTCCTACTTCTCTGACTATACTAACATGCAAAAGTTTAAATGTAACGTGAACAGACATCTTGCTGCTCAACTCCCCACATAGTCCTTGTAGACATGATTCCAATTAGTAGCTCCTCATGTGAAAGTTGCAATGCGCCTTATTTGGGGTAAAAAAAGTGAAAAGAAATAAACAAATAAAAAATATTGTAAAACAGAATTTAACTTGAAAGCCTAATTAATAAAACTCACAATGTCTGTCTGTCTGTATCCATTTTTTTAAAAGTGAATCTCCAGGGCACAAGGTCGCAGAGCGGCATGAGGTGAGTCAAATAATTGCAGTTTTTGTAGACTGATCTTTTGTGTTTTTAGCTGATAAAAATAGCTGCTAAAGTGTCAAACTTGGAAAAAATTTGAACTTACCAAATGTAAGTGAACTAAACGTGTTATTTGTACGCATGTGCAAATATATACATTTATACGTTAAAGTCAGTTCATTTTTAACTATTTCTTGTTCATCTGACGATAGCTCAAATGGTAACGACTAAGTCTCGAGCACTATATGTTTTGGTTTTGATTCTAGCTGATGGCACTCAAGTCGTCTTTATTTTTAAACTTTTGAAATCACTACTATATCTTAGGTACAATCTATGTATCTATAAAAATGAGAATGTGTGTGAGGACATTTCTCAACCTATATACTCAACGGATGCATGATCTAGAGACTTGAAGTTTGGTATATAGGGTATTTAGACACGTGGAAAACTATTTTTTTTTACTTACAAGAAGTGAACTGTTTAGAACAAACATAATACACACGTGCACACGTTCAGCTTCTATATGAATTAAAATATAATATTTATATGTATTTTATGGTGGGACAAGGCCGCGCGGCTTACTAGTATATAATATATAATGATCGATAGAGAATTGACTATAATAATAATAAATACGAAATCTTGTATAAATTAAAATATCATATTTTACGGCCGGGCAATGCTGGGTGGCCAGCTAATCCTATCTAAAAGTAGCATGGTCCGTATTCTACAAAAGTAACAATTTCAATGTGATTACACTTAAACACAAGAAAATACTAATTCTGATACGGCTTTGAGCATTTCTGTCCATTGCTTGAACAACCTTCAACAACCACTAGTTTTACTAAAGCTCATCAGACTGTCTCGTTTGACACTCTGTCAAAAGCTTTCTCTTGAGCCAGAAAAGCAAAACAGATATTCTTCTTATTATTAAGGCTCTTTAATTGCCTTTGTCTGAGGATTTGTCATCGATTCTGTTGTGGAGACGCCTACTAATTAACATAGGCGAGTGAGTGAGATATATAAAGGTATCAATCACCAATACCGGGAGAGTCCGGCAACGACCGTCAAATAGGCAAGACGCTTATGCTGCCTCCAGTAAGACATGCAACACGCCACCTGCCGGAATATCTCGAACTAAAGTATATCTGAAGACATGTAAATATGTATATAACTTTTCTTCCTAATATATTATTGTATACCTTTACTTTCCGTTCCGTGTTCTTGTTATTTGTGCAGACACAGCAGATTCTTATCTGACCTCTTATTTGCTGTACATTATCTTCTAACTCATTTTCAGGACCTGATCCATCAAATTTAACTATCTGTAATAACCTCTTTAAGTAGATTCCTCTTCGTACTTGTAAAATTAAAATCTAATATATAAAAGGCTATATGCCCGTCTGTCCGTCCGTCTGTTTGTCTCTCTCCATATTTTAAAACTCTATTCTCTTCCGAAACTAAAAGTCGCGGAGCGGCAATAGGGGCCTCAAATGATTTTATTATTTATGGGCCGTTCTTAGTTTATTTTTAAGTTTTAATCAGTTCATATGCGTGTCACGTTGCTACAGTGGTAACGTCACCAGCTTTGAATGCTACAGTTTTGCTTTCGGTTTCGATTCTAGCTGATGGCACCCAAATACTTTTTTTTTAATTTTTGAAATCACGACTCTATAATAATAATACGAAATCTGGACAAAGTAAAACATAATATTTCGGCCAACTATTCCTCTAGCCTTCATCAGGTGGTTAACTGCGATGGGATATGAATGCCGTATCTCCTAACTGCATCCTCATCAATTACTGCCTTCCATAGTTGTTAGTTGTTGTCATCACACCACGTTTTGACCAACTTAGCCTTTGGCCAGCTTTGGGTAGGATTGAAATGTGGTAAGACGACAACAGCTATGGAAGGCAGTAATTGCTGAGGATGCAATTAGGAGATACGGCGTTCCTATCCCATTGCGGTTAACCACCTGATGAAAGCCAGAGGAAAAGTTGTCTGGAACGTCATAAGACAAGAACTAGAAAAGATGAGGATAATAGTCCGCAATAAATAAATGGATAAATAATACAATATATATACTAGCACACCGCCCAATGTTGCTTGGTTGTAAACTATGCTTAAATATATTTTAATTTATGCAGATTTCGTATTTATTATTATATTGTACCCAATATATAGTAGTTATTTCAAAAGTTAAAAAAAAAAATCTGACTTAGATGCTATCAGCTAGAGTCGAGACCAAAACAATTACCTTTCCAGCAGTATCCCCTACCATATAACCTTAGAAAAGATGGGTATCAAAACTTTAAAAACTAATGCAGTTTAACATATAAATGTATATTTGCGCATGCATACAGAAGCACTTGAAGTCAGTTTACGCCTGCCAATTTCTAATTTTTCTATTTTGACCCCTTAGCAGATATTTTTACCAGCTAAAAACCAAATCGAATTTGTTCCACAGGCCAAATCCTCTATATATTAAGTTTCAAATCTATAGACATGACGTTGCCCGGGATTAAATGATGATCAACGTATGTTTCACATTCCCATATGTTTATTGAAATCGGTGAAATCACCCATTTTTTCAATCATATCAATTGATTACCTGCTCTAGTTAGGGATCCATCACAGTGCACTGAGAGGAAGCTTCACATGCTTCCCCGCTGTGACTTAGTTCACAATACACTGTAATTTACATTGCACTGTAGAGAACCTACTGTCGATATTATAAAATTCTTTTTATATATAATGGCTTGAATTAAAACTTAAAATGCAAAAGTCAAGTATCATGCTTCAATTGTGCTCTAAACAAAAACATTCAGTTCGAATGCGCCCCTGTCATATTAAAGAACCTACTGTTGATTTTATATGCCTGGTCTTACTGCTTGTGCGATAATAATGGCTTGAAATAAAGTTTAAAATGAAAGTGAAATATCATGGTGTAATTCTGCTTAACAGAAACATTTATTTCAAACGTGTCACTGTCATATCAAAGAACCTACTGTTGATTTTATATATTGAACCTTTCAGCTTGTGTGGTAATAAAACTTCTTAAAAGCTGTTACGCTGTGTAAGGTGTTAACTTTGGTCAGAATCGCCTGTTTCTTCTTTCATCGGATTATTTCAATTATCGATACTCATCGAAGATATTCCGACACAAAACATATCTAAGAACATTGCCGGACACATAAAGTACCTTCGTGTGTAATTTCCTTAAAATCGGCCGAGCCATTTCCGAGTCTATAGGGAACTCTCTCTCTCTCTCTCTCTCTCTCTCACTCACACAAAGTTACTTTTACATGATAGAAGATGTATGTTAGTTTGCGTTTATGTGATAATTAAGTTATTCGATATTATATTAACAGATCATGGTAACTCTATGAAAGTCATTTCTTGTAAGAAAAAAAAAAAAGAAAAAAGAAATGACTTTCATAGAGTTACCATGATCTGTTAATATAATATCGAATAACTTAATTATCACATAAACGCAAACTAACATACATCTTCTATCATGTAAAAGTAACTTTGTGTGAGTGAGAGAGAGAGAGAGAGAGAGAGAGAGAGAGAGAAAGAGAGAGAGAGAGAGAGAGTTCCCTATAGACTCGGAAATGGCTCGGCCGATTTTAAGGAAATTACACATGAAGGTACTTTATGTGTCCGGCAATATGATCATCTGAGTGTCATATCAAGTCAGATGTTTGAGAGAGAGAGAGAGAGAGAGAGAGAGAGAGAGAGAGAGAGAGAGAGAGAGAGAGAGAGAGAGATTAATATTACCTCTTTCAAAAAAAACCGCACAAATATGTTGTGGCACTGTCAAACTTAAAAAAAAACGTGTGTATAACTCAAATCAAGCACACATTTATGCACTCATACCTTTTTTCAATTGTAAAGTAATTATATATATATATATATATATATATATATATATATATAATTACATAAAAAATATATATTGTATTTATAAAGATGTAGAAACTGCAAAACTCATTCCAGATATATATTAAAATTATTATTACTCCAATTACTCAATATATATATATATATATATATATATATATATATATATATATATATATATATATATATATATATATATATATATATATATATATATATATATATTCACACCCAGAAAGACCGAAGGATCGGTTGAAAATGATGCGCTTTTGAAAGAAAAACATTCTCGTTTTTTCAAAAGACTTTTTATATCCCTACACGTCAACACATAGGAAATAAATGCAGAAAAGATATAAACATTTATATATTTTTCGTATTGATTTTTTTATTCATTATATATATATATATATATATATATATATATATATATATATATATATATATATATATATATATATATATTCTAGGTTAAAAAGTAAAAACCAAAGTTGTTGATAGTGCTCAATGAACAGAGCAGGATATTATTTTATTTAATTTAGGTAAACAAAATCACCATTAGTCGCTACAATAAATTTACTGTTTCAGTCTTAAAAGATATCATCAGGCGACAATAAACCTCTGATCTTATTCGAGGCCAGTTATTTAATGAGAATCTCTCTCTCTCTCTCTCTCTCTCTCTCTCTCTGTATATATATATATATATATATATATATATATATATATATATATATATAGTTGTACGAAGTCAAGTGTTATTCTGTGACTGGGTTAGAGTCTTTCGACTGTCAGTAATTATCACTTCCTACACTGATAATTGCGTAAGCATGAAACGCTAGTGTTTGTAAGTTTAAAAATAACTGTTAATATCTGTTTATAAAAATACTAGCATACGCTTAAATCTGATAATTTAATTTGTCCAGATTTCGGATACATTATCATAAAGTCGTGATTTCAAATGTAAAAATAAAGCATTCAGGTGCCATCACCTAGAATCGAAACCGAAACTGTAGCTGGTGACATTACTACTGTACCAATATGAAACACATATAACCCGATTAAAAATTAAAAATAAAACATAAAAGATGAATGTACAAAATTTATTACGATTTTTTTCAATGTTTATTCATTTTTGACCCGTTAAAAACTATTTTAACCGGATAACAACCCATAAAAGAACGGCGCGTAAAAACTCCAATCATTTGAGACCCCTAGCGCCGCCCTGCGACTTTTAGTTTTGGGGTGAGATAGAGTTTGAAAATACGGAAACAGACAGACACAGACATAAAGCCATTTATATATTAGATTACGCACGCACGCACGCACACACACACACACACACGTGCGCGCAATCGAATATATAAACGGCTTATATATATATATATATATATATATATATATATATATATATATATATATATATGTGTGTGTGTGTGTGTGTGTGTGTGTCATCCACATACAGTACTGTTTCGCTGTTTCACAGCTCATCAGTGCGGCTAGACAAGCAACTACCTCAAGCCAAGATTGAAACCCAATCGCCCAAACGACAGTCGGAGCTTCTAAGCGTTGCGCTATACTGGTGCTGCTATGCGGGCAGTGAATTAACAATATCCAAATACCAAAAGAATATATATATATATATATATATATATATATATATATATATATATATATATTAAGTAATGTGATTTATAATTTAAAAATTTTTTAAAAATTTTAAATTTAAAAATCAAAATTTAATTAAATTAAAAATCAGTTTCATAAGAAGGAACAACAACAAAGTCAATTATCTGTACGATCGTTTCGGAAATCCGTGCTTTTTATTTGTGGTATACATGAAGTCACGTAGAACAATTATACATAGTTTTTTTGGTAAGCACGGTCTCCTCATCAGCAAATTTAGGAGGATTTCTATTGAATTGAAAAGACACCAAAAATAAACCTAGCATTAAAAGTAAGGCAGATGAATCTTTTGGTTTTTCTTTTTTTGAAATCAGGAACTGTATTTAAAGTAGTCATTTAGATGTTTGCTTTAGCATTTTATTTTATTGAAATAGTGCTTACCAAAAAAACTATGTATAATTGTTCTACGTGACTTCATGTATACCACAAATAAAAAGCACGGATTTCCGAAACGATCGTACAGATAATTGACTTTGTTGTTGTTCCTTCTTATGAAACTGATTTTTAATTTAATTAAATTTTGATTTTTAAATTTAAAATTTTTTTTAAATTTTTAAATTATAAATCACATTACTTAATATTGAATTAGCTCTAGGACATTTAACTATCGAGCTTATTATATATCTAAATTACAACGAGCATTTCCTGTATTTTAATTAAACTAGTAATTTCACTATTACATTAAAATACACTTAGCTCTTTAGACTATTATTCTAATCTCCTTTAAATTTATATATATATATATATATATATATATATATATATATATATATATGTGTGTGTGTGTGTGTGTGTGTGTGAGAGAGAGAGAGAGAGAGAGAGAGAGAGAGAGAGAGAGAGAGAGAGAGAGAGAGAGAGAGAGAGAATAAACATTACAAATAAATAAAATATAAAAGGGTCTATTTTGTCCTGTGTATGAAACAAGAATATTACATCAATTCCTGACGTGTGACGCATTCTGAATTATTACGTTGAATTAATTCAAATAAGAACTACGCCTCAGCAGAAGGGAACACTATCCCCTGAGATAATGAGACCCAGGATAATGGGATAATGTTGGGATTTGTTCGATGAGATGTAACTTTAGAATTGTACCAATTGTTATATTTTCCATTCATAACATTGAGCACTATAAAACAACGTTTAAATAACTACCATGTCATTGGTTTTTAACACTAAACTTATTTTTTTTTTTTATCTTTCATAGGGGACATTTTTAAAGAATTATATAAATACTAGAAATTTTATCCCGTTAAAAATGGTCAAAAGTTATAGCTATGGCTTAGAATGAGTGCGTTATGCCAAACTTCTAGAGTAAATGTGGTATTCTGGTGACTAATCCCTGTTAATCCTTAGTTGTACATCGAACGAATACCATAATACTTAGCCTGCTGTACCTTATTATAACAAAAATCTATGCTTCGTAGCATAGTTGGGGATACCCTTTTCTCTTCTCTGCAATCTCTTTCTCACAGAAGAGACGTTGCGAGCTTGTCTCTGCTTTACCGTTATTTTCATGGAAAGTGCTCGACTGAGCTCCAATCTATGGTCCCCCCCTCGCCAAATTTTCACGAGAAACACTAGTCTAGTTGAAGCCACTATCAATAATTTCCCCACTGTTTATCCGTGCCTAAACCTAAACGTAGATTCCATGAACAAAGCTTCTTTCTTAGAACTGCACACCTGCGAAACTCTTCCGTTTGCCTGTTTTCCAGCTGATTACAATATGGTTGTTTTCAAGTCCAATGTAAACAAGTTCTTGATGAGCCGTAACTCTTAAGTGATCCAATTTATTAAATTTACTAACGATTCCTATGATATTGTCCAATAACATAATTTTGCAGACTAATTAATTGCAATACGAAAGAATATTGCAGTGGCTACCTTTTGAAAAGCAATAAACGACCAACTGAGAAAACTTGATATATGGAACTTTGAAATATATATATATATATATATATATATATATATATATATATATATATATACACACACACCCATATATACACACACATTATATATATGTGTGTATGTGTATATGTGTGCGTTTGTATAAATATATGTGTGTACATATATATGTATATATATATGTACATACATATGCATGTATATTTATATATATATGCATATATATGTACATATATATGCATGTATATTTATATGTATATGCATATATATGTACATGTGTATATGTATATATATTTATATGTATATGCATATATATGTACATATTTACATGTATATATATATGCATATATATGTACATATTTATATGTATATATATATGCATATATATGTACATATTTATATGTATATATATATATATGCATATATATGTACACACATATATATATATATATATGCATATATATATATATATATATATATATATATATATATATATGCAATTTAACTACTTAGGACAGTAATAACATATAAAGAAGTAACATAATGTTTTACAATTAGATAGCTCAATAGTACAATACTAGAGCTATAAATAGTTCTTAAAGTACCACATTACAAGAAACAGGCACTGATACAGTTACTCATTTTCAAAAATATTAGTCTTTTATTAGTAATAACTTGCATACAATTGTTTCAGCCTCAATGTTGGCATATAATTATATAATAGTTCATGTATTATCGTTTTGCACAACAGGGCAATCTCCTCAGCGTGAACCAATTATTAAAAAATATTTCAGACCCTACGGAGAGGATTTTGTATTTCAATAAAAAAAAAAAAGATGGTGGCAAAAGATGGAGTTAAGAGAAATTAATATTGCATATTTTGGAGTGAGATATAAAAAAAAAACCCTAAAATTTTCCCTTAATCCTATCACAAACCGTAAATCATCCGGATGTCGACTCTCTAATTCTTCCCTAAGTGTGAGTTGCAATAGCCCTCTGTCCTAACCTTTAGTCTAGGTTTAAACAAAATCCCTTTCTCCCCAAATAAAATCTAACACAGCAAAAAAGAAAATTTAATCGTTAAGGTTCAATGTTGGGTGTGTATGTGGGGTGGGGAACTTATCCCCTATTTAAAATTATAGGGGATGTAGCCTAGCCCCCCCCCCCTCACCGTAACTTAGACAAATCGATTTTATTTGATTGAAAACAAGAGATTAAATACTTGTATTAATTTAGATTATTCAGACTACTGTTTCTTATCTTGGGTGTATTTCTTACAAGGTTTCAGACGATGTAATCTCCAGCCTTCTTCGAGTGTGTTTATCTGAGTCTAGAATGATTTCTCCTTCACATACAGAAAAGATGAAATGTAGCAGGAGAAGAGATGTCGATGAGTAAGCATAAAAATTTAATTTTACATATGCAACAAAATAAATAAAAAAATTTTATTAAGGCAAACAATCCTCTAATTCATAATTACCAAATTCGGGATTATTTCACCTTATCAAAGACGGCTGAGGATAAAAATCCTCAGCCCCCAAAATCAACAGAGATTAGACCATTCCTGTAATGATATGGTCCGTGTTGATTGTGGTGTAATGCTGGTTCTGTGCTATTCTAGGAGGTCCACTCTCCCAGGCTTTGCCTTCTCTCTTTGAGAAGGGGTTAGTTTATTGCTAATCTCCTGAGGCGCCCTTACCGGAGAATGCTGATGGGGCTGTCCAGGCAGTTTTTTGTAGATCAGAGTGCCCCCCTTGGGGATGTTGACTTTTCAATCCCACTTTCTGACCCTGGTGTCATAGTTCTTGCAGTGGAAGAAAACTAAATACCCCCTACCACACCAAAATTACTGATTCTCCCAGACACCACATATCTTAAACATAAATAGGGGGAAAAAAAAAATGAAAAACTTTCTTGTTTAATACTTAGAAGAGGAGTAGAGGTCAGTTGGAAATGTAAGTTTGACATAAATTGATCCCCCAGCTGGTATGTTGACATTTTCTCTTGTAGGTGGTCAATTTACTAACATAGTGAACTTGACCCATACTATGACCTCTTTATAAGTTAAACAGCTAAGTATTTCAAAAATCTGTTTATAACCTTAAAAATTGTTGCTGAAGATATTCATTTCTTTCCCACGGTCGGAAGTATGACACAAGGGTCGGAGAGTGGGATTGTAAAGTCAGCACCTATGAGGAGGAGCATTCTGACCTGCAGAAAATGCCTGAGTAACCCTGTTGGAATTTCCCCAGTAAGGGCGTCTCAGGCGATTAGCCAATAAATCCCTTTTCAAAGAGAGAAGACAAACCCTAGGAGGGTGAATTTCCTTCCCGGTAAAACTGCAGACACTTGTGCCCCCCACGACGTAGACACCCTCGTCAAACCCGACAGGCAGCTAAATCCCACCCCCACACAGTAGAGATCCCTAGATGTAAAAGATCTTTCTACTCCAGTAGTTTCTTCCCCAGAACCGCTAAACTCTGGAATTCCATTCCAGGTTCCTGCTTCCCTAACTGTACTGACATGCAGAAGTTCAAGTGCAACGTGAACCGACATCTTGCTGCGCAAATCCCAACATAGTGCTCCAGTAGTTGCCG
>NC_136511.1:65575010-65580010 GCF_053919585.1 Euprymna scolopes
CCCTGTGAAGCGATTTGACCATACCTGACCAATCAGCTTGTAAGGTGCATTGATTTCATCTGTCCACTGAGAAACTTCTTTATCCCCTTTGGGAATCATGATTGGTCAACAGAGAGAACCAAAGAAATATCGTAGAAAGACATCCCTTCTCTCTCTCATGTCCATATCAACTGACACTCAGGTATTGACGATCTTCGCCTGAAGATAACTGTTGGTGATCTTTGACAGCTGAAAGATCTCTTCATTTTCATCACTCGGACATTGTTCTACTTTTTGACAAGTTGTTGAAGATTAGCACACTCGAGGTATTGCCGAATTACCTCAGCCGAAAGATTATTATTATTATTATTATTATTATTATTATTATTATTATTATTATTATTATTATTATTATCGTGTATATTGAATTAGATTGGTTTTAAAGAGAAAATGCAATTCAAGGACAAATGTGGTTAAATCACCTTTTAGGAATTTAACTCGACTAGATTCTATAAACAATAAGAAGGAATTTTGAATGAAGGAAAACAAATATGTTTTAATAGAAAAGAATGTTGTGGACATAAACAAAATAGGTTTTCAAACCTAGATATAAAAACAATAAAATTGGGCCAGAGAAAACGTGACTGTTAAGTCATCTGTTAGGTCTTTATGTAGTGGAATGACGTAAGCAAAAGAAGTAGTTTCAATATATACAGGCAGAGTTAGGAGTTAGTCGAGGAGTCTTGAGAAAATGAGTTGGAACGGTTGGACAGGACAGGCATGTTCTCAGCAGGTTGGAAATTGTTCCGCTATGGAAGCATTCAGCTGGAAAGGCAGTAATATGTAATTCCCGAAAAAGGAATGGCATACAACCCCAGAACAAAAAGTTGCAACAGGAATAAATGTAAATGTGAAAAAAAATGTTGGTTGTCTGAGTTGTCGGGATAGAAAATGACTTGCATTTTCAGAAACGCATCTGGAACAATACAGTGATGGTTTCGAGTAAAAAGGTATGTCCTTCCTTTGTCTGGACAAGCCGACAATGGTGTTATTTGTCCCGCTTGTTGAACTGTTGTTGAAGGGATCTACACCTGTTTATTATACGTGTTAAAAATGTACACACATACACGCAATGAACATTACACAGACAACTATATATACATGTACACGATTTGATCCCCTTGCTTATACATACCTCTTTTATATATACTCGATATATGCTCTTCCATGTAATACAGAGTGCTCCGTCAGTATACAAAGCTTCTGACAATAAAACAACTAAAATAAACCGTTTCATTGTTATTTTAAAAGATGTTTTGTTTGTCCTTGCATGCTACGTTTTCGTTTACTAATAGTACATAGAGTTTATTAATAGTAATCGTTTACTAATAGTAATCGTTTACCAATAGTAATCGTTTACTAATAGTACATAGAGTTTACTAATAGTAATCGTTTACTAATAGTAATCGTTTACTAATACTAATCGTTTACTAATAGTACATAGAGTTTATTAATAGTAATCGTTTACTAATAGTAATCGTTTACTAATAGTAATCGTTTACTAATAGTACATAGAGTTTACTAATAGTAATCGTTTACTAATAGTAATCGTTTACTAATACTAATCGTTTACTAATAGTACATAAAGTTGTTTCATGCTTATGTAATCATCAATATAAGAAGTGGCAATTACTGATAGTCAGAAAATTCGAGCCCACTCACAAAGTCAACCGTGATTCTGTAGACAAGCATTCTGTCTTTAGGCCACCAGCAATCAAACAGGAACTGAGGGAAATTATGAACAGCAAGTCAGCAGTCATAAATAGTTAATAGTTATTATTATTATTATTATTATTATTATTATTATTATTATTATTATTATTATTATTATTATTATTATTATTATTATCTTGGAGATTGGTGGAACTGGTACAGGTTTGGTAAATGCATGTCTCCTTCTTATTAAAAAAAAAGATGTTGATGTTCGTCCTAACCCTCTTTTTGTGACTTTGTTGAAAGGTACTGAGGAAGAGACAAATTGGAATGCACATATACAAAAATATTAAAATAATGACCATTCCAAACAGTCTCTGAAACGATCGTACATTGCTGGCCTGAATTCTAGAAAAATAGCTGTTTGTTAACTTGTATTCATTATATATATATATATATATATATATATATATATATATATATACATATATGTATATGATGAGAATAATGGAAATAGTATTCCGACAGAAATAAAAAAGAACAAACCGAGTTATGTGTTCATCAACGTTTCATCTTTATTTCATCCAGAGGAAGCCTCGAAATAAAAACAAAAAACAAAAAAAAACACACACTATCAATTTACCAACATTAAACTTTTCAGAGACCGTTGTTCTATCATTGTTGCTAAGCGACGACATGGAAAAAATGGCTTTATCGATGATAGATAAATTAAAATAACGGTTTCGATTATCGATTATCGGTAATTATCGGGGGTATTCTGAAATAAAACTTAACTAAGATCACTCTCAGACTTACACACTAAAGTTCTCTTAATCTTAAAGAAAATCTGTTCAGCCGTTTCGGAGTCTATAAGGAACGAACTCACACCCACACAAAGCTACATTTATATAATTATAGAGAATATATATATATATATATATATATATATATATATATATACACACACACACACACGCATATATATATATATATATATATATATATATATATATATATATGTATATGTTTTTATAGTAAAAGATATATACTTTTAATGTAAGTATTCAATAAATTTATTTAAAAATTATCACATTTAATTAAACTCAATAAAAATGGATTTACACTTTCAGAGCATATATATCGTTAGTAAACATTCGAAAACCACAAATATATTTATATAATATTCATATTATTTTATTGCTGGTATGGTATACCAGTAATATCATACAATAAAATGATATGAATGTTATATATAAATGTCGTTTTGGAATGTTTAATAATATATTGTGTGCGTTTCCTTTAAAAAGCCGCGTATCAAAGCCCAAAGGCCACTCTAGGATAAGGGTAGAATTTAATTATGTATGGGATGGCTCAACAAGAATTTGTTTACATTGGATCTGTAGGCTACCATGTTAAACTGGGAAGCAGTACAGCGGAACAGTGGTCCACAGGCGACCAGTTTTGACAACTTCTCGCTTGATACTGGAATTTAGAAGGGGGATCGGGAAAGCAGTTACAACACTTGCTCGCCTCACATCCACAGTGTACAGTGAAGACTAAGATGCCAGTGTACACTGTTTCCATCACCAATATATATATATATATATATATATATATATATATATATATATATATAAAAACTTCGTTGGCTATATATGGACAGCAATGAATCATGAATCACCTACACCAGACAGGAGGACGGATCCAACACCTTCCACACGCACAGTTTCTGTTGCATAGCTTGGCAGGATAGAGTGTCCCACCCAAAGATCGTATCCTGCACAAGGCTTCCCAGCATGTCCATCCCCCTCAGACAATGCAGATTATGCTGGTTGGGCCATGTGCACTGCACGGAGGATGGGTGCATTCCAAAAGACTTTCTGGATGGGGAGGTGGCATCAACTCAAATACACAATATTTTGAGACGAGACATGAAGGTGAGCGGCATCAACATTGGGTCTTGAGAGAGCATTGCAGATGACCGTTCCAGATGGAAAGGGAACCTGCACTAATATCTAAAACCAAAGGAGGAGGAAATGATAAATACTGCCGCAGAGACGTGTGTATGCAGAAAGGAGAACAGCATTGTCAGCAGCACATATATTTGTGATCTTCGCAATAGAGTCTACCATTCTCACATTAGTCTCTTCAGCCAAGCAACTAGGTTAAGAATACGTCATTCATGGTTGACCCTGACCGATGGGGACCTATTAAAACATACATATATATATTTCCTTGGATTTTACTTGTGCAAATGGAAATTCAATTAACTTTCTTGGATTTTACCGTCACTGGATTATTTATCTTCTTCACCATATTCCCTCTGCTTCACTTTTTTTGCTATCAAGAAAGATCTTTGACTTACTTGTTGTTTCATCAAATACTTTTGCATGAAAAATCCGATCCCGCATTTTGCTAATTCCTACCCTCTGATGAGAAGGAGAGTATTTCTTTGAAACTCCGCGGATTAAGGCTTATCCACTTATCTAGCGTTTCCTTTTCAGATTAAATATGTTTTTAACCCATTTCAAAGTGTTTTTTAACATGTTTTATTAACTGTTTGCTCGTATATATATATATATATATATATATATATATATATATATATATATATATATATATATATATATATATATATATATAAGCGAGATAAGACACTGATAGAATTCAGATGATAAATCCTGATAGATATTACTTGAAGTAATACTTTCAAGGAGATCCTAGCCAAAAAAAGCTCAATATTTAAGAATAGAGAAATATATAAGTTTCGTGCCTATTTTCTGCCCACCCGGATTTATAACCCCGAATGACATTGGACTCCTTCTGATAATGGACTACCAAGGTTGTATCAACTTCTCTTTTCATATAATTTTCTCCATATAATTATCCACAAGCACTCAAAAAACTATTTTCAATAGTTGTGCTGAAAAGCAAAATAGCGTCCACTCGCAGCTGAACATTTTGCTAACTGCATTTTATTTCCTCTGATGACATGAGCCATTGTTGAAAATCCATGGATTAAGGAAGTGAAAACAACCCTTTCTATATATTCCTTTGTCAAGCAATAAATTCTTAAATCGAATATATGTCTCTATATGTTGTTTTAAAATTAAACTACAAAACTTTATATATATATATATATACTTTAACGGAGAATAGGAGACCTCAATATAAGAAAACCGGATATAAAATTCTCTGATCCCAATGATCCTAATACATGTGTTAATGTACAGGGCAACCCGGATATAAGAAATTCGAATATAAGTGTAGCCCGGCTATAAGAGAGCTGTAAGGTCCGGATAAGTAAG